>NC_081413.1:23780151-24081755 GCF_030272615.1 Cryptomeria japonica | reverse complement strand
CAAAGATCTCTATCAAAAGGTCTATCGGTGAAACCCTTGCCGAAACTTGAAACCAATCTTCTAAGCAAGCAGGATAGCATCCGATCTCCAGACCAAAACCAAATGACCAAATATGAGCATGAGTATCATGAACAAGTTGATTCCATCACCAAACTATATCGGATCCTACTAGATAATGTCGGATCCAAGTTAACCAGAAACCACTCAACCTACCGGGACCAGAAGAGTGTTGGTAAAGCATCCAAACAACTAATGTTGGCATCAATGACAAAACATCAATGCAACACATAATCAATTCCACCAAATATCCAACAATCTCCCCCTTTGGCATTAACGGCAACACTAGATGTGAAAAACATCTAAGTACCAAGAAATGACAAACAAGTCTCCCCCAATGGAAGACAACCAAAAAACTCCCACAAATAGCTCTGAATATCAATATCTCCCCCTATGAATAATATCTTTGTAAAGCTCTAAATTTCTCTTTCTTTTCCTTTTTCACTTTATTTTTCTTTTTCACATCAATATCACTCCCCCTTTGACATCAATGCCAAAAATATGACAAAAATATCAAAGCAAAGGCATAAACCACTGAATCAAAAATCTGACTACTCCCCTTAAGCAGTAGCATCCCACATCAGTGCCGGAATGAATAGTATCTCTGATAGTGCATGTCGGACTAATGCCAAACCGCATCAATCAAGTCTCTACTGGCGGGGCATAAACTCCCAATTTGTCTCTCATGTACTTAAATGATTCCTTGGACAAAGGTTTAGTGAAATATCTACAATTTGCTCTTTAGGGTTCACATAAACTAGTCTAACTTCATTTGCTTCCACCTTCTCCTTCAAAAAGTTATACTTGATAGATATGTGCTTTGTTTTGGAATGAAATACTGGATTCTTTGATATATCAATAGCAGCAGAGTTATCACAGTGAATAACTACCAGTGCATCATAATCCACCTTTATATCCTTCAACATTTGCTTCATCCATAAAACTTGTGTACAGTTAGTAGAAGTAACAACATACTCAGCTTCAACAGTAGATAAAGAAGTACATGATTGTTTCTTGCTGATCCATGAAAACAACTTCTTTCCAAGAAAGAAAGCTCCACCAGAAGTACTTTTTCGATCATCAACATCTCTAGCCCAATCAACATCTGTATATGTACATAAAGTAAAGTTATCATCCTTAGGGTACGACAAGCCATATTCTGATGTACCTTGCAAGTATCTAAAAATCCTTTTCACCGTCATCTCATGATTTTCTCTAGGATCACTCTGAAATCTTGAAACAATACAAACAACATTCATAATCTCAAGTCAAGTCTGTGTCAAATAAAGCAGACCTCCAATCATAGATTTTTATCTTGTGGGATTTACCAGTGCAGAAACATATTTTCTTGTCAATTTCTCACTTGTAACCATAGGAGTACTTTATTGGTTTATAATCTCCCATACCAAATTTCTTCAACAATTCCTTAGCATATTTAGTTTGACAGATGAAAATACCTTTGTGAATCTGAGTAATCTGCAAACCTAAGAAAAATTTCATCTCACCAATCATAGACATCTCAAATTCTTTCTCCATATTTTTAGAAAATTCTATGCATAACTTATATTCACCTCCAAAAATAATGTCATCAACAAAAACTTCAATAATCAGTATATCATCATCAATGATCTTATAATATAAATTGTTGTCAGCACTGCCCTTAGTAAAACCAAGCTTTAAAAGATATTTATCCAACCTTGCATACCAAGCTCTAGGTGCTTGTTTCAATCCATACAAAGCTTTCCTTAACCTGCAAACCATATATGTATCATCTGATAGTGAAAAACCATCAGGTTGCTCAATATAAACTTCCTCATCAAGATCCCCATTGAAAAATACATATTTAATATCCATTTGATAAACCTTGTAGTTTTTATAAGCAACATAGGCAAGAAATAATCTTACAACTTCAATCCTAGCTACAAGTACAAAAGTCTCTCCATAATCAATTCCTTCCTTCTGAGAATATCCTTTACAAACCCATCTAGCCTTATTCCTTATAACTTGACCATCCTCATTCAATTTATTCCTAAAAACCCATTTAGTTCCAATAACATTTTTATTTTTAGGTCGGGGAACCAAGGTCCATGTATTATTTTTCTCAATCTTATCTAATTCTTCTTCCATAGCTTTCAGCTAATGTTCATCTTTACATGCCTTAATTACTGATACCGGTTCAACTTGTGAAATTAAACATACCTCATTAGTTGTCAGTTTTCTTCTTGTCATCACTCCATTGCTCTTATCCCCAATGATTTGATCTTCTAAATGATTCAATCTCACATACCTATGAGTCTTCTGACTTTCTGATCCTCTTCCCCGTTCTTCAGTTACTGTAGAATTCTCAGATGTTGTTTGAGTAACTAATTCAACTCTTTGTTCTAGTAAAGGTGCTACCGGTTCAGATATAATAATTTCCACTGTCGGTTCCTTCTCATAAACTCTGATTTGACTTATGTTCAACTCATCTACTTTGACATTATCACTCTCCACAATTCTCTGCAATCTCTTGTTATAACATCTATATGCTTTGATTTCATTATATTTACCAAGTAATATGCCTTCATCACATCTAGGATCAAATTTTCCAATAATTTCATCTTTCCTGATATAACATTTACTACCAAAAATTATGAAATACTTAACTGTGGGTGTATTGCCAAACCATAATTCATAAGGTGTCTTACCGGTTTCTCCTTTGATATGTACTATGTTGAATGTATAAACCGTTGTGCTCACTGCTTCTTTCTAATGGTATCTTGAAAGAATAAGTATCTGGTCAACTACTGAGGGGGGGGGGTTGAATCAGTAGATACAAAAACTGATACAAACTTCACCAATCTAAAAATCAATCTCTCAAAGTAAACTTAGAACTATCAATGTAATACCACTATCAAGATAAAAAAACATAAGATAAACCGGTTGACTGTTGCAACAAATTAATAGTAAACAACTTCAAACTCATAAACATCCAAATTCTTTTTCATATGTCAACAGACTTCATTTCTCAATGCTTCTGGTTATCATAACTTATCAAAGTAGTTAAGTAAATTCAACCATAAGAACATAACCACAAAAAAATTCACCACTTGACACAAATATTTGTGACGTGGAAACCCAAATGGGAAAAACCACGGTGAGATGAGACTCACAAGATAACTATTTGAACTCTTCTGAAGTTCGCCCTGTTAGGAGCCTACCCTATTAAAGCTTTACAAAAGTCTTGTTAAGAACTGATCCTGTTAGGAACCACCCGGTTAAGGGATTGACTATAATGCCTTGTTAGAAGCAATACCCTATAAGAAGTAACCTCGGTAGTGGATTTAAAAATCCAAGCTAATGGATCAACTTATTAGAGGATTTGAATAGTACCAAGCTTGTTAGAGCTTACCCGGTTAGGGGATTTCAATTATGTTGTAATTGTTAAAAAACAACAGGAGTTTGCTGATCTGTCTGAATAGAACTACACTTGCTTGATCAGATCCTTTTCATGCTCCTATCTACCTTTACTCAAACTGCAGATACATCATCCGGTTTGGCAACCAAAAACTCAACTGATCTTTGCAAACTTAAACTAAACAACTTCATCAACCTTATAAATAAATTCAAGTAGGTCGGTAACACAACAAAAACCTACTTCTCATAGAGATTACAAACAAGTCGGTTCAAGTATGACCGTTAGATTACATAACAATCTCTGCACATCAATCAAGAAAAACTTGATCGCTCCTTGATAACCACTTCATAGGACTTAGTAACTCATCACGCACTTTGCATTATATGCAATATACTTGCTCATTCCCTAGAAAAAAAACCGTTACAACAGTTCGCCAAAATCACTTGAAATTGTCTTCATACAATAATCATACATGTCATAACCATTTCCGCTCATCACCAGATCATAAACCAATATAACCAATTCACCAAACTTAATCGGTTAGGGTTTATAAAAAAAAACAGGTAGGGTTTACCGATTAATGGTTCAACTCTCCAATATATAGCAATGTTGGTTCATTCCACAAATTCTTCCTACCAGTTACAAAACAATATTACAACAATATCAACAATATCATTACTGATTAATTGACAACAATGACAACATAACATATCATTAATGCAATCTTCATGCAAATGCCAACAATCTCCCCCTTTGGCATTATTGGCAATAGAAATATCAATATCAAGTATTCACCATGCTCTCCATGTCTTCAGCTTGTCACTAGTTCTTCTCCCCATAATCACATGATTCTTCTCCCCCTTTGACAACAATGCCAAATTGAAAGTAAAACATGTAATGTCAAATTTCACTATGCGGCATCAACAACCTACAACTTGATGATCCCCCTATGGAATAACTCCACTTATACACCAATCCTTCTGTAAAATTATGCAAGTAGCTCCAGGACTGATGTAATCTACATCATGCTTAACTGACCTCATGAAGGGATACAACCCCTAGCTGACTTCTAAGATATTCAAAAGTAATCTTAGGCAGAGGTTTAGTAAAGACATTTGCAAACTGCTCCTTGGTAGAAACATGCTCAAAGATCACATCTTTACTATGTACTTTTTCTCTTAAGAAATGATACTTCAATTCAATATGTTTGGTTCGTGCGTGCAAAATAGGGTTCTTAGAAATATTTATGGCACTTGTATTATCGCATAAGATCTTTATAGGTTTTGAAATCTTCATCTTAAAACCTTCCAAAATGTGCCTCATCTAGATAGCCTGAGTACAATTCATGTAAGCTGTAACATACTCAGTTTCAACAGTAGATTGTGATGTACAACTTTGCTTCTTACTACTCCATGAAATAAGTCTTCCTCCAAGAAAAAATGCTCCACCAGTTGCACTTTTCTAGTCATCAACATTCCCTGTCCAATCTACATCTGTGTACACCTTCAAGTCAAAATTTCCTCCATATGGATACCATAATCCATAGTCAACAATACCTTTCAAATATCTAAATATCCTCTTGGTTGCTATCAGATGTGTTTCCTAAGGATTCTTTTGGAATCTAGCAACTATGCCAACTCCATGAGCTATGTCTGGTCTGCTGTTAACAACATAGTGCAATTTTCCAATCATTGACCTGTATTCCTTCTCATCAACAGATGTGGATTCATCTTCCTTAGACAACTTACAACCTGTAACCATTGGTGTTCCAACTGGTTTACAGTCACTCATGCCAAATATCTTCAAGACCTCTTTCACATACTTAGATTGTGTGATAAAAATACCATTCTTCATTTGTTGTATTTGCAAGCCTATGAAATTTTTTATTTCTCCCACTAAAGACATTTCAAACTCATTTTTTATTTCATCTGCAAAACTATTGCTCATGTCATCATTACCTCCAAATATGATATCATCTACAAATACTTCACTGACCAATATTTTATCTCCTTCAAATTTGAGATATATGTTACTATCATCAGTGGTTCTCAGAAAGCCTATCTTCATCAGACATGTATGAATCCTTTCATACCATGCACTCGATGCTTGCTTTAATCCATATAAAGCCTTATGAAATCTGCATACCATGTCTTTCTCATCATTCAAAGCATAACCATCTGATTGCTTAATGTATACTTCTTCTTCCAGTATCCCATTCAAAAAAGTTGGCTTAACATCCATCTGGTATACCTTGAATTTCTTGTGTGTTGCGAATGCAAGTAAAGTTCTGACACCTTCTAGTCTTTCCACTGGTGCAAAGTCTCACCATAGTCATCTCCTTCCTCTTGTGCATAACCTTTGCAAACCAACCTATCTTTGTTGCGAACTACAACACCATCTTCATTCAATTTGTTCCTGAATACCCACTTAGTACCTATCACATTTTTATTTACCGGTCAGGGTACTAGGGTCCATGTGTTGTTCTTCTCAATTTGATCTAGTTCCTCCTCCATATCTTTAACCCAATGATCATCACCAAATGCTTCCTTAGCAGTTCTTGGTTCAATAGTGGAGATCATGCAAGAATTCTCTTTGATTCTTCTTCTAGTTAGTGCTCCAACATCCTTATCCCCAATTATTTATTCAGGATTGTGATTCAGTCTCACATATCTTGGAATAACATGATCATTATCTTCAGGTTCAAGTTTTTCATTATCATCATCTTCTTCTGAATTTATCTGTTCCAGTTGAACTGGTACATCAGTATATGCTTTGCCGGTTTCAGATTTCATAGTTTCTGGTTCTAAAAACAAAATGCAAGGATCTTCATCCTTTTTCTCCAAACTGGTTTCCTCTGAGACTTCGGGATATTCATCCACTCAAACATGAACACTCTCAATAATTCTTTGTGTCTGGTTGTTAAAACACTTGTAGGCCTTACTCTTGGTGGAATAGCCAAGAAATATACCTTCATCACTTTTACCTTCAAATTTTCTAATATAATCACCTCTCTTAATAAAACATTTGCTTCCAAATATATTGAAATAACTAACATCAGGTGATCTTCCACAACAATATTCATAAGGAGTCTTGTCCTTACCTCTTTTTACCAGAATCCAGTTCATAGTGTAGATAGTTGTGCTGACAACTTCTCTCTAGAAAATTTTCGCTACACCTCCTTGTATCAATATCATCCTAGCAGCTTCAACAACCGACCCGTTGTTTCTCTCTGCGATACCATTCTGTTGTGGTGTCCTCGGTGTAGAAAGCTGCCATTTGATACCATTTTCTTCACAATATCTAGTGAATTCCTCAGAAGTAAATTCACTGCCTTGATCTATCCTCAGACACTTTATCTTCTTACTACTCTCCTTCTCAGCTAAGGCCCTGAATTCCTTGAACTTACCAAAAGCTTCAATCTTATCCTTCAATAATGCGACCCACATCATCCTTGAGTGATCATCAGTGAAGATCATAAAATATCTATCACCTTGAATACCTTTTGTCCTTATTGGTCCACAAATATCTGTATGAACCAAATCTAATAAATGTTCCGCTAAAAAAGATTTCCTCTTGAAAGTTAAGGATGTCATCTTTCCCAACTGACATTATTTACATAGAGTATTAACCGATTTGTCCAACTGAGGAAAACCTCTCATTGTCTTGGATTTACTCACTTTAACAATGTTATCAAATTTTATATGACAAAATCTCCTATGCCAAAGCCAACTATCATCTATCTTTGCAATTAAATAGTTGCTGACTTTAGGATTAAGGTGAAACTAGTTACCTTAAGTTTTCTTCCCGGTTGTAATCAGTTCACCTTTGCTGGCATAGATTTTGCACATACCATTCTCAAAATCCAATGGGTATCCTTTGTCATTGAGTTGTGCCACACTCAAAATATTGTTCTTTAAACCTTCAACCCAGTAGACATCATATGCATTGTTCTTTCCATTAAAAGAAATAGTTCCCTTACCTTTAACCATGCAAGGTGAGTCATTACCGAATCTTACAACTCCACCATCAAATTCCTTCAAAGAAAGAAATTTGCTCCAATCATCGGTCATGTGATGTGAACAACCACTATCAATGATCCAATCATTAGAGTTATCCATCCTAGATACTAATGACTTCTTGTCTGATATCTCTTCTTTAATGGCTACAAACACAATATCTTCATTAGCATCACCATCAGATTCTTCATCAGTGATACCATCATCAACAACAATAAGAAAATCTATTTTACCTTTACCCTTATACTTCTTGAATTTCTCTCGTTTGTGCTTAGTATCACCATTAGGACAGTTGGCAACTATGTGTCCAATCTTGTTGCATGCAAAATATTTCAAAGGTAATTTACCTCTATATTTACCTGTACCTCTAAGCAACCGCTTCGCCAACAATGCTTCAAGCTCAACTAAACCGTCTTCATCATCAGCTTCTCTGTTGGATCTAGATTCATAAGTGTGACTGGCATCTCTACTTTTCTTCATAGATGGGTTAGAAACAGAAGCTCTAAATGCAGAATCATATTTCTGTACACTACCATCATAACCATTTAATTCAAAAGTAGTAAACTTGCCAATGATGGAGTCAAGAGTTATCTTATTTTTGTCAATGGACTTTAACTCTTGAATGGCTGCAACTCAGATAGTGTAGACCAGTAGCAGGGTTCTCAATACCTTACTGATCACTGTGGCATCTTCCACTTTACCTCCCGCACTCTTAATTTCACCAACTATCTCTTTTATCCTTTGACCATACTACTGGATATTCTCACCTTTAGCTATCTGCATGTCATTAAACTTTCCTCTTAGATTCTCTTCTTTAGTAATCTTAACCTATTCATCATTGCTATAAATCTCTTCAAGTTTTTTCCATACCTCATATGTAGTCTCTAGACCATGAACATCTACATACTCTGCATCAGACAAAGAACTTATAATTGCCTCTAATGCTTGATGATTTTCTTGTTGTGCTTCCTTTTGATCATCAGTCAACATCCCAGTAGGTGCAACACATTTAGTATTGACATGTTCCCAATACTGGCTTCCCAGACTCTTGATATAAATTTTCATTATGTCACTCCATATCTTATAGTTATCTCTATTAAACTTTGGACCTTCCTTCTTCATCATGATCTGCAAGATCTTTACCTCAAGCTATCAGGCTTAGACCTTAGAGGACCTGATAAACTCTAATACCAATTGATGGTATGATGAAAGAATAAGTATCTGGTTAACTACTAAGAGGGGGGGTGAATTAGTAGATAGAAAAACTGATACAAACTTCACCAATCTCAAAAATCAATCTCTCAAAATAAACTTAGAACTATCAATGTAATACCACTGTCAAGATAAAAACTCATAAGATAAACCGGTTGACTATTAAAACAAATTAACAGTAAATAACTTCAAACTCATAAACATCCAAATGCTTTTTCATATGTCAACATAATTCATTTCTCAATGGTTCCGGTTATCATAACTTATCGAAGTAGTTAAGTAGTTAAGTAAATCAACCATAAGAACATAACCACAAAAACATTCACCACTTGACACAAATATTTTTGATGTGGAAACCCAAATGGGAAAAACCACGATGAGATGAGACTCACAAGATAACTATCTGAACTCTTATGAAGTTTGCTCTGTTAGGAGCCTACCCTGTTAAAGCTTTACAAAAGTCCTGTTAAGAACTGATCCTGTTAGGAACCACTCGGTTAAGGGATTGACTACAATGCCTTGTTAGAAGCAATACCCTGTAAGAAGTAACCTTGGTAGAGGATTTGAAAATACAAGCTAATGGATCACCTTGTTAGAGGATTTGAATAGTACCAAGCTTGTTAGAGCTTACCCGGTTAGGGGATTTCAATTATGTTGTAATTGTTAGAAAAAAATAGGAGTTTGCTGATCTGTCTGAATAGCACTACACTTGCTTGATCAGATCCTTTTCATGCTCCTATCTACCTTTACTCAAACTGCAGATACATCATCCGGTTTGGCAACCATAAACTCAACTGATCTTTTCCAACTCTTTGCCAACTCTTAAACTAAACAACTTCATCGACCTTATAAAAAAAATCAATTAGGTTGGTATTACAACAAAAACCTAATTCTTATAGAGATTACAAACAAGTCGGTTCAAGTATGACCATTAGATTACATAGCAATCTCTGCACATCAATCAAGAAAACCTTGATCGCTCCTTGATCACCGCTTCACTGAACTTAGTAACTCATCACGCGCTTTAGATATATGCAATATACTTGCTCATTCTCCAGACAAAAACCGTTACAAGAGTTTGCCCAAATTACTTGAAATTGTCCTCATACAATAATCATACGTGTCATAATCATTGCCGCTCATCATCAAATCATAAACCAATATAACCATTTCACCAAATTTAATCAGTTAGGGTTTATCAAAAACAATAGGTAGAGTTTACCAGTTACCGGTTCAACTCTCCAATATATAGAAATACTGGTTCATTCCACAAATTCTTCCTACCGGTTACAAAACAATATCACAACAATATCAACAATATCATTACCGGTTAATTGACATCAATGACAACATAACATATCATTAATGCAATTTTCATGCAAATGCCAACACTCTCCAGTAGATATGAGGTAGACTATCTTCCATCCTCATTGTTCTAGCAGCATCCAAGATAGTTTTGTTCTTCCTTTCCACAACTCCGTTCTGTTGAGGTGTCCGGGGAGCAGAAAATTGTCTTCTTATACCATGCTTGTCACAAAATTTATTAAACTCACCGGATGTGAATTAACCACCATGATCTGATCTCAACATTTAATCTTCAATCCTATCTCAATTTTCACTTTAGCCTTAAAGATTTTAAACTTTCAAATGCTTCAGATTTTTCTCTCAGAAAAGTAACCCACATCATTCTAGAATAATCATGAATGATTAGCATGAAATATCTATCACCTTGAAAACTTTAAACTCTAGTAGGGCCACACAAATCAGTATGAATAAGATCAAGAACATCATTTGATTTATCTTGTATACTCCTAAAAGAGGTTCTGACATGTTTACCCATTTGACATTCTTTACATACCGGATTATATGGCTTCATAATCTTAGGTATGTCGCTAACTGCCTTAGTTGAACTGATCTTCATAATGCAATCAAAATTCACATAATACAGCCTTTTATGCCATAGCCAACTCTCATCAATCTGTGTAATCAAACATGTCTTCTCACCAGAATTCAAATGAAATATATTACCTTTTGTCTGTGTACCGGTTGCAATTTCCAAGCTAGCTCTATTAATGATTTTGCATTTCCCATCCTTGAACTGTAATTGAAATCCCTTATCTACCAATTGTCCTACAATCAAAAGATTATGCCTCAAACCTTCAACATAATAAACATTGTCAGTATTGTTCTTACCATACAATGATATAGTTCCTTTTCCTTTGATCATACATGCCTTGTCTACTCCAAATATAACTAGACCACCATCAAATTCTTGCAAAGGCAGAAACTTCCCTTTATCTCTAGTCATATGATGTGAACAACCGATGTCAATTACCCATTCATCCTTATCTTCAATTTTAGTAGCAAGTGCCTTCTCTTTGGGTACATTCTCTTCCAGTACCGGATCATCTTCCTTGATAGCTAGGAACACCCATTCCTTCCCATTATTGGATCCACTAGCAAAGTCTTCTACTGGTTCATCATTTGAATCAATAATGCCTTCCTCATCCGCTATGTAAAATGATTTGTCTCTTTTTTTCTTGTATTTATACTTGTTTTGATATCCAGGGTTAGACTTAAATGATCTTATAACTCTTTCTTCAAATATTGAATTCCTTTCAACACATCTAGATGCAAAATGATCAATCTTATTACATGCAAAACATTTAAAAGGTGTTTTTCCTTCATACTTACTTCCTACCAGTCCTTTAGGTACTCTTCTAGAAAATAGTGCTTCAAGTTTCTCAAATTCATCATCTTCTCTCTTCATATCTTCCAGTTCCTTTGCATACAAAGCTTTCCAGTCTTGCTTACCGGTTGTAGACATAGATGCATGAAAAGCAAGTTCAAACTTCACAACTCCAGAAGGTCCAAATTCTTCAAGCTCAAAAGCATATAGTTTCCCAACCAAAGTATCTTTGTTGACAAATGTATTAGCCATTGTTCTCAACTCAATAATAGTAGTAGCCGTCATTTTATAAGTCAGTGGTAGGGATATCAAGACTTTAGAAAAAATTTCATCATTGCTCAGAATTCCACCAAAACATTGAATTCCCATAACAATCTCATTTACCCTTTCCATGAATGCAGTAATCCTTTCATCTTCTTCCATCTTCAGGTTTTCATATCTCACCCGGTAACCATCAAGTTTAGCAATCTTCACTGTAGGGTCACCTTCATTAAGAGTCTCTAACTTATCCCATATAGCCTTTCCAGATGATTTGTTGGTTAATCCCATTATTTGTTGATCAGATAGTGCACACAAGAGGGATTCTCTTGCTCTACAATCATTCTCAAGCTCCTTGTCCAAGTTGTTGGTATTATAGATGAATTCCTCATGTGTTGCATTGGTTTTGTCATTGATGTCAACACTTATCTTCTTAGAGGTTTACATTATGTTCACCGGTATGGTTAGTGGCTTATGCATAGTCACCAGTATGTGTTCACCAACAGGTTATATTGTTCACCGACATCGATGATGACTTGTTATCATCTGGAGATCATTTAGTTATGTTGAAGACATGGAGTAGAAGTTTGGATTTGGTGTTTTGCTTATTGGTCTAATCGGGTTCACAAATTTGCCTTTACCAGTAGATAGGTCTAGGTTATAGACCGGTACTCTAGATCAGCACGACATGTTATGGAGATTGTTTATTGATTTGTTATTGTGGTAAATGTATTGAGCTGACATGTTGTATCACATCAATACTTATTTGTAATTGATTTAATTATAATATCTTTAGTGAGCCGACCTATACATTTGGTCTTAGGTTTTGTATATATGATTGTAAGATCTTATTGAAGATAGGGATATGGTTATGGTATGAGTGTATTCTAATATTGAAGAGAAAAAATAAGAAAATCCTTGTGTGAATCACGCAGACATTATTTGAATGTTGAAGGAAGGTTATGAAGGTGTTTTGACACTCATGTTCAGAGCTTAGCCATTACTAAATCTAGCATTGGAGATGCTATTTTGAGCAGTACATTATCATTGGATTTAACCATCCAATTGTGTAGTCAGTGTTACTCCTATTTTGTCATTCAGTAGTGAGCTCTAGGCAGTTGGCCTTTCTGCATGTACAGACCCCATTTGTATACACATACTATCTATAGTAGTATCATCTGATTGTGGGTAAGGTTTCCCACTGTGGTTTTTCCCTTACCGAGTTTCCACATCAAAATCTCTGTGTTATGTGTTGTGGATGTTGTTTCTGTTTATGCTTTATTCACTAAGTTAAATCGGTACTTAAGTTTGGTTTACCAAAATTAAGTTTAAGTTGGAATAATTTTCATTTGGATTACAATTTATTGACAACTGGTTCACAACTGATTTACCCCCCCCTCTTAGTCGTCCTTCCCGGGACCTAACAATTGGTATCAGAGCTAAGTCCTCTTTTTTAATTTTTAGGAAGGATAGTCTGAAGCTTGATGGAACTAACTATGGTATATGGAAGATCAAAATTGAAACACATCTGAACTACATTGGAAGAGATATATGGGATGTTACAAAGAATGGCTATGTTGCTCCTATTCCGAATCAACCTCATCCACCAACATTGGCTAAGGACATGGACAATGATTGTAAAGCAAGATAAGCGCTTCTGAGTGCATTATCAGATCAGCAAATCATGGGATTATCAGATCGATCTACTGCTAAAGCTATTTGGGATAAACTGGAAACACTGAATGAAGAAGATACCACTGTCAAGATTGCAAAATTAGAATGTTATCGGGTCAGGTATGAAAACTTAAAAATGGGAGAAGATGAAAGAATTTCTCCATTTATGGAAAGAGTTAATGAAATTGTTTTAGGAATACAATGTTGTGGAGGATCCTTAAGTGAAGATGAAATTGTGTCTAAAGTTTTAAGAGCATTGACATCGGCTTACAAAATGAAAGTGATTGCTATTAATGAAATGAGAACAATGCCTAATACTTCAGTTTCTAGATATACTTTGGTTGGAAAACTTTCAACATTTGAGCTTGAGGAATTTGGTCCTGTTTCTACTATAAATATTGATTTAGATTTTAAAGCATCATCATTAGCATCAACATCATCATCATCTGACAAAACTAATTGGAAACCACTTTATGCAAAAGAACTTGAAGATATGAGGAGAGAAAATAAAGAACTTGAAGAACTTGAAGCACTATTTGCAAGGAAAATGCCTAAAGGTCTAGCAGGAAGTAAGTATGAAGGTAAAGCACCTTTCAAATGTTTTAATTTCAATAAAGTTGGTCATATTGCATCTAGATGTCTTGATAGATATGCAAGACTAAGGGAGGAAGTAAAAATATCATATAAACCTAACCTTGAATATCAGAGATACATATTTAAGAAAAACAAAGATAAGTCATGCTACTATGCAGATGAAGGTGTTACAGATGATTCAGCTGAAGATCCAGTAGATAGCGGATGGGCTTTTGTTGCAATAAAAGAAGATCAACCGACACCCATTGTCAAACTAGTAGAGTAGGCACTGGCAACTAAAATTGAAGAAAATGATGAATGGATTATAGATAGTGGATGCTCGCATCATATGGCTGGTGATAAAAGAAAATTCTTATCTTTTCAAGAAATTCATGGAGGTCTAGTAATGTTTGGAGATGATAAAGCTTGTTTAATCAAAGGAAAAGGAACTATATCTTTGGATGGTAAGCATAATACTGACAATATTTATTATATAGAAGGCTTAAAGCATAATCTTTTGAGTGTTGGCTAGTTAGTGGAAAAAGGATTTCAGTTACAATTCAAGAATGGGAAATGCAAAATCATAAATAGAACTGGATTAGAGATTGCAACCGGTAATCAGACTAAAGGTAATATCTTTCATTTGAATACCAATGATAAAACATATTTAATTGCACACATTGATGAAAGTTGGTTATGGCATAAAAGACTCTATCATGTGAATTTTGATTACATTGTAAAGATCAATTCAACTAAGGCAGTAAGGGATTTACCTAAGATTGTGAAACCTCAAAATACGGTATGTAAGGAATATCAAATAGGAAAGCAAGTTAGAACAACATTTAAGAGTGTTACTGAGAAATCCAATAATATTCTTGATTTAATTCATACTACTTTGTGTGGTCCAGCAAGAACAAGAAGTCTACAAGGAGATAGATACTTTATGCTAATAATTGATGATTATTCTAGAATGTGTTGGGTTACTTTTCTCAAGGAGAAATCAGAAGCTTTTGGAAGATTCAAGATATTCAAGGCAATGGTAGAGAATGAAACTGACAAGAAAATCAAATGTTTAAGATCAAATCAAGGAGGAGAATTTATATCTAGAGAATTTAATGCATTTTATGAAGTGAATGGAGTTAAAAGACAACTATCAGCACCCCAGACACCCCAGCAGAATGGAGTTGTGGAAAGGAAAAACAAAAATATTCTGGATGCAGCAAGAACAATGTTAATGGAAGTAAATCTACCTCATGTGTATTGGAGAGAAGCAGTGAATACAACCGTTTATACTTTCAACAGAGTTCACATCAAAAGTGAAACCGGTAAGACCCCTTATGAACTATGGTTTGGTCATATTCCTACTCTTAAGTATTTAAGAATATTTGGAAGCAAATGTTATTTTAGAAGAGATGAGTATATTGGCAAATTTGATCCTAGAAGTGATGAAAGAATATTTCTTGGTTATTCATCTAAAAGCAAGGCATATAGATGTTATAATAAAAGGCTATAGAAAATCATTGAGAGTACTAATGTGAAGATAGATGAACACTTTAGAGGAGATTGAAGATCTGTAGAACTGGCAGTTGAAATGATTATAAATGAACCAGCACAAACTGCACTGGTACAGAATGAAGACCCGGTCACACCAGCATCATCAGAAAAGTCAACTATGACTGAAGAACAACAGCCCGTGAATGTTAATCAGAACAAACCCAGGTATGTAAGATTGAATCATTCAAAAGATCAGATAATTGGAAACAAGAATCAATGTGTTATGACTAGAGGAAGACTGGCAAGTGAAGAGGTATGTTTAATTTCTCAAGTTGAACTAGCATCTGTTATTGAAGCATGTAAAGATGAACATTGGATAAAAGCAATGGAAGATGAATTAGAACACATTGAAAAAAACAACACTTGGACATTAGTTCCCCGACCTAAAGACAAAAATGTAATTAAAACTAAATAGGTATTTAGGAATAAACTTAATGAAGATGGAGAAGTAATCAGGAACAAAAAAATATTAGTTTGTAAAGGTTATTCACAGAAAGAAGGAATTGATTATAATGAAACCTTTGCACCAGTAGCCAGAATTGAGGCAGTTAGACTATCTCTTGCATTTGCAGCCTATAAGAACTATAAAGTTTATCAAATGGATGTAAAATGTGCATTTTTTAATGGAGATCTTGAGGAGGAAGTTTACATTGAACAACCTGATGGATTTTATTTGATAGATAATAAGGATATGGTTTGCAGGTTAAGGAAAGCTTTATATAGATTGAAGCAAGCTCCCAAAGCTTGGTATGCTAGATTGGATAAATATCTTTTGAAGCTTGGTTACACAAAAGGTAATGTTGACAACAATTTGTATTACAAAGTTACCAATGATGATATTTTGGTTATTGAAGTATTTGTAGATGATATCATTTTTGGAGGTGAAGATGGATTATGCAAGGACTTTGCTAACCAAATGCAAAAATAATTTGAAATGTCTATGATTGGAGAGATAAAAAAATTTCTAGGTTTGCAGATTTCACAAACAGATAAAAGTATATTCATATGTCAAACAAAGTACTTGAAGGAACTTTTGAAGAAATTTGGTATGGAAAATTTCAAATTGGTAAGTACTCTTATGACTACAACTGATAAATTGACATTGAAGGATGATTCGGCTCCTCTTAATCTAACAAGTTACAAATCTATGATTGGAGGTTTACTGTATTTGACACAAACAAGACATGATATAATGAATGCAGTGCGTAATGTTTCAATATTTCAAAGAAATCCTAAAGAAAATCATGAATTATTAGTTAAAAGGATTTTCCGGTACCTACAAGGCACAACAAATCTTGGTTTATGGTATCCTAAAGATGAAAATTTTGATTTATGTGCATACACTGATGCAAATTGGGTAGGAGATGTACATGGCAGATAGAGTACCACTGGTGGCGCATTCTTTCTTGGTAGTAGATTGATTTCATTTATAAACAAGAAGTAGACTTGTACATCATTATCAATAGTAGAATCAAAATATGTTGCAGCAGAAAATAATTGTACTCAAGTATTATGGATTAAGCAAATGTTGAAGGATATAAAGGTAAAAGGCAAAGAACCAGTAAACATTTATTGTGATAATTCAGCAACAATTGATATATCAAAGAATCCGGTATTTCACTCTAAGACAAAGCATGTTTCTATTAAGTATGATTTTCTGAAAGAGAATGTTGAAGAAAATGAAGTGAAATTGGTTTATGTGAATACTAAAGAGAAAATTGTAGATATCTTTACAAAGCCTTTATCTAAGGAAACATTTGAATATCTCAGAGAGCATCTTGGGGTAATTTCCCCACCGACAAAGACTTAGATGTTGAAGATTGGCATCGAACCGACATGGACTAACAAAAGAATCTTTTTTCCGGCTTTGATGGAGGAGAGATACTTCTTAGGGGGATTAGTTGGCTGAATGTTAAGTTTTGAATTCTTAACTGCTTTGGCATTTGATGTCAAAGGGGGAGAGATATCTATGAAAAAAACATTATTGCTTGGAGAAGAGATTATTCATTGGGGGAGAGATATATACTCTTTTGGATATATGTATTTTTGGTTTTGGTTCTGTAACAAACTTTGCATCAATCTACCTTTGGGAGATTGTTGGTTTGTTGTTTTGGCATTATGTTTTTGGCACTTAGATGTTTTTTCATCTAGTGTTGCCATCAATGCCAAGGGGGGAGATTGTTGGTATTATGGATGACTTCGTCATGTGTTGCATTGGTTTTGTCATTGATGTCAACACTTATCTTCTTAGAGGTTTACATTATGTTCATCGGTATGGTTAGTGGCTTATGCACAATCACTAGTATGTATTCACCAGTAGGTTATATTGTTCACCAACAGCGATGATGACTTGTTATCATCTGGAGATCATTTGCTTATGTCGAAGACATGGACTAGAAGTTTGGATTTGGTGTTTTGCTTATTGGTCTTATCGGGTTGACAAATTTGCCTTTACCAGCAAATAGGTCTAGGTTATGGACCGGTACTATAGATCAGCACGACACATTATGGAGATTTTTAATTGATTTGTTATTGTGGTAAATGTATTGAGGCGACATGTTGTATCGCATCAAGACTTATTTGTAATTGATTTAATTGTAATATCTTTAGTGAACCGACCTATACATTTGGTCTTAGGTTTTATATATATGATTGTAAGATCTTATTGAAGATAGGGATATGGTTATGTTATGAGTGTATTCGAATATTGAAGAGCGAAAATAAGAAGATCCTTGTACGAATCATGCAGACATTATTTGAAGGTTGAAGGAAGGTTATGAAGGTGTTTTGACACTCATGTTCAGAGCTTAACCGGTACTGAATCCAACATTGGAGATGCTATTTTGAGTAGTTTATTATCATTAAATTCAACCATCCAATTTTGCAGTTAGTGTGACTCCTATTTTGTGATTAAGCAGTGAGCTCTAGGCAATTGGCCTTTCTGCATGTGCATACCCCATTTGTATACACATACTATCTGCAGTAGTATCATCTGATTGTGGGTAAGGTTTCCCACCGTGGTTTTTCGCTTACTGAGTTTCCATGTCAAAATCTTTGTGTTATGTGTTGTGGATGTTGTTTCTCTTTATGTTTTATTCATTAAGTTAAACATGTACTTCTATAACTACTAATCTATTTTACCGACACTTAATTTTGGTTTACCGACATTAAGTTTAAGTTGGAATAATTTGCATTTGGATTACAATTTATTGACAACTGGTTCACAACCGATTCACCCCCCCCTCTCTCAATTGTCCTTCCCAGGACCTAACACAGGTTAGTCAGAGGAGGATTTCTAGATCCCAGATTATAAGGGGTGACACCATTCTGTGTGATCTCCCAAATTTCCTTGCCCAGACATCTCAGATGAGTCTCCATTTGAATCCTCCATTCTGTGTAATTTATTCCATCAAGCTTCAGAATATCCCTTCAAAAGATATCTCTAGAAGAACTGGATGAAATTGAATTGTTAGATGCCATAGGATCTTCCTCAAGTGGTTAAGCTTTCTGCAGAGAGGACCCAAGCTCTGATACCAATTGTTAGAGAGTTCAAATATCTAGAAGACAACTGAGAGAGGGGGGTGAATCAGTTGTCACAGATTACCGAAACCATTAGCAATTTAAACTTTAATACCGAAATAGAAGATAAACTATTTAAGCATAAACAATAATCACAGAATAAATACCATCCACATGACACCAAGATTTGTACGTGGAAAACCCAATAAAGGGAAAAACCATGGTGGGAAGCCTATCCACAGTCAGATAATACTTCTCTAGTAAGTTTGTGAATTACAATGAAGGGGCATGCACTTTTAAGAAGGCCAATAGCCTAGAGCGCATTGCTCATCACAAAAGGAGCCTCACTGACTACATATAAATCCAGACTACAATCTGAAGAAGTGTTGAACTACAAAAGATATCATCTCCTATGCCTGAGTAGAGTTCCAGTTAAGCTCAATACCTGAGGAATAAATCCTCTTACATAAACCCAATTCGATCTCAAATGATCAACCAACTCCTCTACCTAAATGATTTTACATTATTCACACATTACATTCCTTTACCATGACCTCTAACAATAACCATGACGAGCTACAATGAGATCTGACATCTATATATACAAACCCTCGACCATAAACAATCAGGTCGGCCACCAAATTATAAACCAATTACATAATTACAAGCCATGTTAGCCTTAGACCAAACAAATAATATCAACACATAAGACATCCTGGAAATGCAATAATAGGTCCTATCCACATGTTACATAAAAGCCGATCCATAACCTAGATCAACTTTGTCCCAGTATAGGTCAACACGCTTCAACAATGATCTCCAACCACCAAGTTTCGAACATGATCATCAACAACATTCTGAAACTCCACCAGAAGCTACACCAACACCACTTATGCAATTCATCAAAGATCTCTATCAAAAGCTCTGCCAGTGAAACCCTTGCCGAAACCAAAAAACCAATCTTCTAAGCAAGCAGGATATCATTTGATCTCTAAACCAAAACCAACTGATCAAATATGAGCATGAGTATCATGAACAAGATGATTCCATCACCAGACTATACCAAAGCCCACCGGATCATGCCAGATCCAAGTTAACCAGAAACCACTCAACCTACCAGGACCAGAACGGTGTCGGTAAAGCATCCAAACAACTAGTGTTGGCATCAATGAGAAAACATCAATGCAACACATAATCAATTCCACCAAATGGCAAACAAGGTTAACCCTCTTGTAATGGTTTCGTACTTCTATTTTATGAGGTATTCCTTTCTAAATAGTTATGTATTCTTTGTTTGAGAGGATATGGTGGTAGTCATGTGTGGTTGGAGTTATATGACTGCTAAAGGCTTTTCTTTTTAATCTTTTGGCAAACTTCTAATTGCTATAATATTGTATTTTATTGCATTATTTCAATAAAAAAAATGACTTTGTGGATTGTCTCTACAACAATCCTCTATGAAAGGTTTTAATTAGCATAATTCTTAGATCTTTAAATTAGAGTAGGTGAATTTAGTGATGTAACAATCGATGAAAATTGGTCACTAGTCCCATTAGACATATTCACTACTAGTTACTTACAATATCATTGATCTAGTAAAACAAATTATGCATAGTCCTTTGAGGTTTTGATTGTTTAAAGGTTCATAACAAATTTAGCAAAAAATTGTAACAATGGGTTGTGCATAATGGGATAACAAATAAAATGAAAAGGATTTAATTTGCATTTTCCTTGATTTTAATGAGTGGGTGATCAACCTTCAATCAATCACCAATGGTGTCTAACTATACAATAGAAATTTGAATCTAAAAAAATCCCAAGTATCAAAGCAAACACTACCCCTCAAATGAGTTTAATACACTTGGATTTACCGTGTAGATTTCAAACTCTCAAACACCTTTCTTCCTCAAAAGTTACACCATTATTCAATAATCCAAAATAGATTTAAGCGTTAGAGATTAACCTAGAAAGACTTTTGCACATGCATATAATTTTATGAGAACAAAAATGATTTATTTTACCCCTTAGATGCAAACTGTTATGACTTAACACAAAGAACAAACAAGGATTCCTTGAATCCTCTAAAAGACTTAAATAATTTTGGAGACAGAATACAATTATTTAGAAGAAATACATTTGTCATATTCATTTTTTGAGAGAATTATACCAAACCACCAAATATTATCATGCAAATTTAATACTAACTACATCAGATGCCGAAATTATAAAGATTTACAATTTGACCTAGATGAGCTTGCTCAAATAGAGACTAACCCTTCCGATGGAAAAAGAAAGCCCAAACATAGAGAAGCAACTAGGGCACATGGCCATGAGAGAGAAGACATGACCACCCTATATTTATAAATAATATCGATGTCATTGACATCATGAATTTAACACTTGTGTATCAAAATAATAGTCTTATGGTGCAGTCATGGTTAGGAGGGACCTCAATGAGATCTATTCGGACTATGCAGCAAGAGTAAACACAACGAAAGAAAGACAAGATGATGGAGGCAATGTAGAACTAAATGAATTATATCTTGAAAACTGATTATAAATATCTAGTAACATCTAGGATGCAAGATTCGTCTCACTGGCTTGCTACATACATGCTCAATTATAGAATCAGTCAACTTTGGACCTCTAAATCTTAAGATATGTCTTCTATATTCTCCTTGATTGAATTAAGATGCTAAATTAAATTTATTTATATGGAATAGAGGGATCCGAGTCAGCCCAAGAGGGATA
This sequence comes from Cryptomeria japonica, assembly GCF_030272615.1. NCBI lineage: Eukaryota > Viridiplantae > Streptophyta > Pinopsida > Cupressales > Cupressaceae > Cryptomeria > Cryptomeria japonica. The sequence goes on along the minus strand of NC_081413.1, from coordinate 24,060,055 downwards.
AAATGTTGAAGAACAAGATCAAACATGTAAAACCACCAAGTTGGTCTCTGCCAAAGAGAATCCTCTGAAAAATCCAAAGGAAGAAGTGCGGATCAGAGGGAAGGTCGGCCACATGCCTAAGAATATTAGAATCAACAAAATGAAGCTCCACAAGCTACAAAAAGGATCTGCAAGATTCACCAAAAGAAAATAGTTCCAAGCAGTTTCGGTGTTCTAAGCCAAAAAACTATCTTGGAATCTCGAAGTGATAACTTGCTGGAAAATGATCCAAACGTCCCACAGTTCAGGATTAAGGAAGATAATCATGTTCACAAGAAAAATACAGCTCTACAAGATCTGGTGAGAAAATACAAGAAAATGCAGAAAGAAGTGTTGAAACTACAAAACAAAAAACCATTTGAAAATAAATGTTTTTTTTGGTTCATGCAAGATTTCCAAGAACCGGACATGCTCCTGCATCATCTTAGGACATCGATATATGATAGCAGGCATGAAAGATTAATCTACATCTATTTTTCTATAATTCTAATCACTAATGACATCGAGATTAATGTTTATTTTGAGTGTTTGCAAAATTTCCTAAAATGCGACCTAGAAACCGACGTGAAAGCTTGAATTCTGCAATATCAATTGTTATAATAATGTAGGGCATCATCAAATCTAATATGTTAGTTGATGGGAAAAATCATCCCATTAAATGCATTATAGGCTACCTAATGGAGTATATGGGAGTTGTAGTGGAAAATAATAGTGTAGCGTCGTAAATTGTACACCCTTGCTAGGGTGGTACAATTATACGCTTAGTTTAGCACCCGCCTTAGTGTGTTTGCATCTTGCATTGTAATTTGCCTTTAAGCATTTAATTAATTAATTTAATTAAATCTAAATTCATATTTCATCGCTACCCACATCATAAAATTGGGCCCTTTACCCTAAGTGTGCCCCTTTTTATTTAATTCCTCCAATAAATCATTAAATCATAAAACCTAATTATGTACTATTTTGATCTTTAAGGCCCAATTTCGCATATCAAAACATATCTAAATCAGTTGTAACTTTGGGATTCACTCTAATATCATCATATCTAACGGCCATAAAAATTTGGTGAAAAGTTGGTCGGGCCATGTGCACTCTGCACATGGTCCCCGACATTTTTCCCAAAATTTCGGGAGCATAATCCTATGATATTATAATGCTTAACCCCAAGAAATTGGTGGGAAATTCAAATCCTAGGTCAGCCTAAAGATGAATTTAAGATCTAGGGTTTCATACATAAGAGTTGTCTTTCTTCACTTGAAGGGATGAAAACGAATCTATCTAAGATCTAAGAACAAGAGATCACAAGGAGCCTTCTATGTAGTGAAAGAGAAGCTTATGTGGAGTCTTCAACAACATTCAAAAACATTCATAAATCACTCATAAATCACTCATAAAGTATTTGTCATGCATTCATCGTCAATTAGGAGCCTTGAAGACATTGAAGAATAATAGGAGATCACCGATTGACGATTGGCTTGTAGCCCTCCCTTAGGGGTTGGGTATGGTTTCATGTTGTTTTCATGTCTTTATATGAGCTTAATTACATCAATATACATATTTAGATTCATTCTTTAGATCACTTTGAATCATTGATTTAGAGCATTTACTTTTTCAATTACAAGCATTTAGGGTTTACTCTAGATTGTTTGCATTCATCTTAGGGTCTTGCACACACACAAGATTCATGCACACACACTATTTTACTATACAAATCAGCTATTTGTGGAGGTGGAAATAACCAACATAGGGGTTTGACTGAGGAAAAATCCTACATAGCCACCCGAACCCTCTCTTTTCAACTACAGTGCAGGTACAGATACCCCGAAGGACTTACAGATCAACAAAAGGCATAAGGACAGCCCAAAAGTCTTAGACTAACCCGAATCCATCAGGGAAAGGGGTGTGGTGCCCCAGTCCCCCTCAAATTTAGTGCTTTTTTACAAGGTGCAAGCTCAAGATCTCAAGATTTCAGCCCTTCAGTTGGAGCTTTATGTCAGATCATCAGGGACAAGGGCGTGGCACCCTAGTCCTAGTCAGTATGGCTCAATTTTTAGCATCAGGTACACATCCAAATTCCTCCTCCTTCTCCTCTTTTAGTATCTTAGTTTTAGATCTGCAATTTTCCTCAATTTTAGTTCATATATGCTTCATTGGTTATCTCCTAGTGTAGTTGATCAATCACATCCTATTTTACATATCTTTCCTTCATTTGCAACAAGAGTAATAGAAACCCTAAGAGATAATCCTTGGCTTTCTCTTTCTCACAAGAAGTAGCCAAAGTGATCTATCACCCTAGGCTCTTTCATATTCCCAATGTGTTGGCTAAAGTGGGATTAGGTCCTAGTCACCCGGTCTCTCTTTTTCCCCTCCATATTTTGGTAAACCTGACTTGAATCCAATATTCTTTAATTATGATTTATGTTCTCATATTTGAGTTTTTTTCTATTTCCAATTAAAATTTACATTTACAAGTTTCAATTCCTTGCAAATATCAAAAAATTTAGAGGTCAATTTTGCTAAAACCCTAATTGTTTTTCAAAATTGAACTTGTGGATAGCTTAATTGGGATCATTGATTTCAGCTCTGATTTAGGAACACATTTCACTCATAAATTTTATTTTCTAAATTAACATTTAGAGTGCTTGCATTGGTTAAAATTGAACATTTCCTTCTCTTTTGTATATGTTATCATTTGAAAGAGGAAAATTGTTGTCATGATGCATTCGTTTCATAAATGTGATAATGGGTTAGCTTCCCTTGCTTCAATTTTTCCATCTCTTAAATAACCACCTCCTATCTATGGAAACATTTTCGTGCCTAAAATAATTGTTACCAACCCCTTCAAAATTCTCCCATTCCCTAAGGATGAAGATTTGAAGAGTGATCTTGACAATTCTCCTAAAATGTGATCTTCCCATCTAGCTATCTTAGAGGAAGAGGATGATATCATAAACACCTTTCTTAATGTTTCTTTACCTTATTTACATGATGCCTCTCTAAGAGAAAATTTATTGATGGACATTGACTTATCTTCTCCTAAATTTGGTCTTACCAATGGGGGCATTTTAGTGCAAAAAGAGGTTATGAGCACTTCTTTCAAAGATCTCCTTCCTAAGCATGAATATTTGGAGAAAGATGTTCATCTCCCTCCTAAATAATACTCCCCTCATGAGGATCATTTTGTGCAAGAAGATGGTATTGTCCCTACTTTTCCTAGTGTTGGCATTTCCTCTTTTGACTTCAACAAAATTCCCACTAAAGATGATGCGTTAATGAGAAATGCTTCTCCTTGCCCTAAAGCTTGTCTTACCCATAAAGATGCCTTAGAAAAAGAAGATGAAATCATAATCAATTTCCTTAATTCTCTCTCCCCTAAACATCCTATTGAACACATTTTGAGGAAAGATGATCATTTAAACACGTGTAGTGATGCTCTCCCTCCTAAGGATGAAGAATTAATGAGCAATGTTATCCCTTCTCCCAAACTTGGCAATAACAATAAAGACATCTTTGTGCAAGATATTTCTAATACTTTTTCAATGACCTCACTATTTGGGACGAACCATTAGAAGAAGGTGTTGATTATTCTCTACCATATGAGAGTAACCCTCTTGATAGCATCTCACCTTCCATGAATCTCTATCATTTTTCCTCTAAAGGTAAGGCATATCCTTTTCCCCAACTAGGTTCTACTCATAAGGATACCTTATTTCAAGAAGAGATTGTTAAGATCTCTTTCAAAGGTCTCCCTCTCAAAGGTGAAAATTTATAGAGTAATGTTGATCCTTCTCATAGGGAGTCTATTCCCCATGTAGATCCTTTGATGACAGAGGATGATATGACCTTTCCTACTAATACTCTTCCTTTAAAAACATCAATGCCTACTCCTAGTCTACCTCCTAAAATTGATCTTATCCATGATAACATTTTAGTGCAAGAAGAGACTATCAACAATTCTTCCAACAATCTTTTCCATTCTTCTGCTAAAATTCGTAAGGACACCTTTGATATTTCTAAACCATCTTAGATCAGTTTGATACATGTGAATGAAACACCTAATAAACCCCTCTTCACAGTTCAAGGTTCTTGTCCTTCTAAAAGTTCTCAACGTAATCCTATCTTAGTGGTTCAAGATGGTTATGCTAATGATTCTTTTTGCACTCCTAAGAAACCTGTTATTACTATACAAGGAGGTTATTCTACTAAGAGCCCTTATGAGTATGTTAAGAAAATGACTGAAGAGAGTTATCATATGGTTGCTCATACCTACAACACAAGAAACAATAGGAAACCTAATCCTCTTCCAGTTATCCCAACTTCACTTCCTCCCTCTCAACCTACTCTTCCACAAGTATCTAGAATATCACAGACTCTTAGCAAGGAGTGTGCTCTTATTGAACAACTTAAAGCTACTCTTGCCAAGATTTCTATTTGGGATTTGATTCAAACTTCACCTGCTTATCATGGGATGTTACAAGATTCTTTGAAAAAATTAGATGTCCCAGCTGCAGTGACACCTAATAACATGGCTTCTTTGGTTGATCCTACAAACAAACCCAACGCTCAAATTGTTACTACTTATCAAATTGCCATTAGTTTCATATCCAAAGTCATACTATATATTCTAGTCGGCTAGTATTACTGAATCATACAGTCAGTAAACACAGAGAAGTCGGTATGAACAGTCTAGTCGGTTACAGAAGAAAGCAGTCACAGAACGCAGTATTCACCGAGTTGTTTACCGAGTAAAGTTTCATGGCTACCGAGTGGTAAAGTTAACTCACTCAGTTGATATTCATCGAGTGAAATGTTTTACCAGATACATTGAACCTGGACATGCACATGAAAACGTGTTACAAGATCGAGGCACATCTAACCATTTTTGCATTGGAAATTGCATTAGGAGATTGTGTATGATTACAAGGTCAATCTAACCAATGAGATATTTTGTTTAGTTATTCATTCGAAGAATCTTTTTGTAAGATCGAAGCAATGAATTAAATCACCGCTGTAAGAGATTTATTTATATAGCATGATTTTAGGGTTAGATACAAGAGATGTGATAAGGTGTGTGTGTATGCATGAATGAAGACTGTTATAGAGACACAAAGAGGTCACCGAGAAGGTTGTCAGTGAACAGTCGAAGAACAGAGTAAACAGAAGGGTTTACCGAGTTTCATTATGGGTTACCGAGGTATGCTACAAGCTAGGTAATCTTATTCAGAGCACATAGAATCTGCTTTAGCATTTCAGATGTAAAGTTGCAGATATTTGTAATGATTTTATTGTAATATTTTGAAGTTGTAAGAGAAACCTTTAATAGGGTAAAAGACTCTAACCAAGTCTATAAATTGTAAATCCTTTAACCAGGTGCTACACTTGTATAGTGTTGTAAAATCCTTTAGTAAGGTAGATCTAACTGATCTTGATACTCCTAACAAGGTAAGCTATCAGAAATAGCTAAATGTAGCTCTAACCGAGCATTCTTTATTATTGCAGTAGTGAAGTTGTGGGTGCCATCCCCACCATAGTTTTTCTCTCTAACCAAGAGTTTCTGCGTGACCAAAAAATATGTGTTATGGAGTGAATCATGTATGATTGTTATCTGTTGATTTTAGTTTTATTTTATGTTACTACACTATTCTGTTTATGCATAACAGTAAGGTTATTATCAAAGAAATTTTTTGGAGTACTAATTCACCCCTCCCCTCTCAGTACATCAGCTTTCCATATTGGGCCTAACACAAATTGTATTCATGCAAGATGAGTTACCTTCTCATAAAATCCAACATCAATATTATCCTCTTATGATTGTGGTTATTATCAACGATACTATTATAAGACGAACCCTTGTGGACTATGGATCTGGCCTTAATGTTTGCGGTGTGGACTTATTGGATAAGATTAATGTGGATCATTCTCTCATCGAACCCGCTTCTATTTCTATTCAAGGTTTTGATAATGTTACTAAACAATGTTTAGGTGTCATAACCTTGCCTGGTAAGGTAGGTCCTATTGTGTTACCTACACTTATTCATTTCATGCCTGGTAATTTGACATATAACCTTCTATTAGGGAGACAGTGGATTCATAGCATGCAAGTTGTCCCCTCAACTTTGCATAGGCAAGTTAAGTTCATTTATAACAATAAGACATACACCTTGTTAGCGGATAATCTTCAAGAACCATTAAAAGTTGGATCTTCTTGTTCAACTACTTCCCATTCTTCTCCCAATCCCTCTACTTCTTCAAATAAATCTATTTCCTTTGATGATCTTGTTCCTTCTAGTACTCCTGATTCTTCTACTTAATCAGAATCTACTCCCAAAGATATCTTTTCTCCTGAAAAGGTACTCTCAGATGATGATTGGGGATCTCTAGACTTTAACCCTACTTTTATAGGAGAGTATAGAGTATCTTGGAAAGGATCTAAGACTTAGAAGGAGAAATCTAAGGAGGAACCTAAAGAGAAACCCACTTTGTCTTAACAACTAAGTAACTACTTTGTTGCTGCGTCTAATTCAAGTAATTCTTCAAATCCTTCCTCTAATTCATATAGCACTGAGACCTATGAGGTGCAACCATCTCTTTCTGATTTGGCATCCCTTTATGGTCCTATTTTTCACATTTTAGCTAAGAGTGGCTATAATGGCAATGGTTGTGGTGCAAATGAACAAGGAGTTAAAGTTCCTTTAGAACATAACACACTTGAAGCTTCATTTGGACTTGGATATGATCCTTCTTAGCCCACCAAAGCATCTAAAAGACCATCTCTCAATGTGAATGCTATATTTAGTAGTGATGATGACCTCACCTCGATTAAATCATCTTCTACTTCTTTCAACACTCATCCCCCTCATAAGGAAATCTTGGTGATGAACAAATCTCTTTACAAATCCCCTCAAGATATTTCTAATCCCACTTATGAGACTTTATCTTCTACTCATTATAAAATCAATTCTTCTAGTAATAAGGCTCTAATGAATTACACTTATCTCTCTCCTAAGATTTCTTGTGTGTAAGAAAAGTATGACTTAGTGGCCTATTCTTCTCCTATAAACTTCTCTCTTTCTAAATAATTTTTAACATTAATCATCTTATACATGTTTTTAATCTCACTTATAGTAGAGCATTTAACATTTCATATTCAAATACCTCATTCAATCTATCATGTCTTTAAATAACATTAATGGCTATTATGTTGCTCATCACTATGTGACATTGGTAGCTCACTTACTGGGGGCTCATTGTCATTCATGATGGTACAATTTCACGTTCAATCATACTTTTGGAAGAAACATAATAGCCTATTCCTATCTCATCTCTTCTCCCTATATATGGGGGCAAGAGTGATTTCAAACATCTCTCCTTCTTAAGATTAAAATTTCCCCTTTGTGAAGTAGTGTCTTCTATAAGGATTTCTTATTGATTGTAGAGGTGTATTCATATTTGAATTCCTTCTCTCATATTGGAAAAAGCATCCCTAATGGGGATCTTGAGTACATATCCTTAATTGGGACCTCCTCCTTGGTGTTGGAAGTCTTTGATCATTCATCAATTTCATTTCTTCATTGAGTAGTATCTTTTATAATAAACCCTTCTATTTTATGAATGTGCATGTCCCTAATGAGGATCTCTTGGCTTCTTTAGAAGAGTGTTGCTATAAATAATCTCTTTTTGATGACATTTCACTCCTCCATTCTTTTACAATTTCCTTTAAGGAGTTGCATTTTTGGATTATGTCTCTTGCATTTGTTTCCATTTTAATATTTCATCTTGTGTTAGAGAGCTCTCAAATCCTCACACTCTTTGTTATGTTGGAATTGAGGTTTAGTCCTCTATCTTACCAAATGATATTCCAGTAGTTTTTGATATTGTATCAAATCTTCTTGGGAGCATTTGTCATCAATATTCTTTCAGAATTCGATGTGGTAAACATGATACCCGTTTTCAACTCACTAAATTAGCAAGCTGACACAGGGGGGGCATATAGCTACCCTCAAATTTTCATCACCTTCCTTAGTAAGAATTTAGGTTATTTTGTGATTTTATCTAACATGTGGTTTTGTAGGGTGTGGTTCCTAACTGTGTACTCCAAATATTGTTGGGGGCTTCGTCCGACAACTTGTGGATATATCCTTTTTTCATGAATGTTTACTTTTCTTTACTTTAGCTTGCATATGCACGTAGTGTCATATGACCGCTAAAGTGGGGGCTAAATGTAGCATTGTAAATTGTACACCCCCGCTAGGGTGGTACAATTCTATGCTTAGTTTAGCACTCGCCTTAATGTGTTTGCATCTTGCATTGTAATTTCCCTTTAAGCATTTAATTAATTAACTTAATTAAATCTAAAGTCATATTTCATCACTCCCCACATCATAAAATTGGGCCCTTTACCCTAAGTGTGCCCCTTTTTATTTTATTCCTCCAATAAATCATTAAATCATAAGCCCTAATTATGTCCTATTTCGACCTTTAAGGCCCCATTTCGCATATCAAAACATTTAAAAATCAGTTGTAAGTTTGGGATTCGCTCTAATACTATCATATCTAATGGCCCTAAAAATCTGGTGAAAATTTGGTCATACCATGTGCACTTTGCACACGATCCCCGATATTTTCTCAAAATTTTTGGAGCATAACCCTATGATATTATAATGCTTAACCCCAAGAAATTGGCAAGAAATTCAAATCGTAGGTCGGCCTAAAGAAAAAATTAAGATCTAGGGTTTCATACATAAGAGCTCTCTTTCTTCATTTGAAGGGATGGAGTCGAATCTATCTAAGATCTATGAACAAGCGATCACAAGGAGACTTATATGTAGTGAAAGAGAAGCTTATGTGGAGTCTTCAACAAAATTAAACAAAATGCATCAAGCATTCATCAAGTATTTGTCAAGCATTCATCATCAATTAGGAGCCTTGAAGACATTGAAGAATAATAGGAGATCACTGACTGACGATTGGCTTGTACCCCTCCCTTAGGGGTTGGGTATGGTTTCATGTTGTTTTCATGTCTTTATATGAGCTTAATTACATCAATTTACATATTTACCTTCATTCTTTAGATCACTTTGCATCATTGATTTAGAGTATTTACTTTGTCAATTACAAGCATTTAGGGTTTACTCTTTAGGGTTGCTCTAGATTGTTTGCATTCATATTAGGGTCTTGCACACACACAAGATTCCTGCACACACTATTTTACTATACAAACTGGCTATTTGTGGAGGTGGGAATCACCAACACAGAGGTTTGACTGAGGCAAAACCCTACATAGCTAGCCAAACCCTCTCTTTTCAGCTACAATGTAGGTACAGTTACCCCGAAGGACTTACATATCAATAGAAGGCATAAGGACAATCCAAAAGTCTCAAACTACCCCAAATCCATCAAGGACGGGGGCGTGGTGCCCTAGTCCTTCCTAGGATTGGGGCATGGAACCATGTTCCCCCTCAAATTCAGTTATTATTGACAGGGTGCAGGCTCAGGATCTGAGGATTTCAATCCTTCAATTGCAGCTTTCTGTCAGATCATTAGGGATAGGGGCGTGGCATCCTGGTCCTGGTCAGTTTGGTTCATTTTTTGGCATCAGCCACACATCCAAATTCCTCCCCCTTCTTTGCTTTCAGTTTCTCAATTTCAGATCTGCAAGTTTCCTTAATTTCAGTTCATAGATGCTTCATTGTTTATCTCCTAGTCTAGTTGATCAATCACATCCTATTTTACACATCTTTCCTTCATTTACAACAAGAGGACTAGAAACCCTAAGAGATAATCCATGGCTCTCTCTTTCTCACAATAAGTAGCCAAAGTGAGCTATCTCCCTAGGCTCTTTCGTATTCCCAATGTGTTGGCTAGAGTGGGATTAGGTCCTAGTCACCCAGTCAAGCTTTTTCCCCTCCACAAATAGGAATATCAAAGTATAAATCTTAGGGAGAACTCACAGCTCATGCATGTGATTGGAGAGTCAAACATTAGAGTTGACTAGAAAGGAATGATAAATTGGATGTAGGATAGGGGAAGTCCATAAGGGGAACCCCAACAAGGAAAAAATCTATGATATATCAGGATTGGGGGATTCGATAAGCCTTAAGATTCGTACATGTTGTCATATGAAATTGCACCCTACTAAAGTTGTTCATAATTCCAATGACATAATAGGAATTATCTCAAGATGTGGGACCAAATGAGATCAAACCCTGAAAAAGGTAAATGCCAACATAACCTACACATTTCTATATTATATCAGTTCCTAGAAGTATGTGAAGAGGTCAATATTTGACAAACACTAAGAAGGAAAACCAAATCCATAATTAGCCTTGTCTAACTAGTTAACACAAAACACAAACATAGAAAATGATAAAAAAATCACTCATAAACAAAGGTAAGGAGGTTTTATATAGAGTTCATAAATTGAAAAGAGGTGGAAGTGGTGATTTTTATTAATACATAGGCATGATCCTATTTACAATTATAGAGAATTAAAATGCATGCATATATTTTGTTAGACAACAAGGGAAGAAACCTTTAAAATGAACACAAAATGTTTTTTTATCTTCTAGAAGGATGGAAGAGAGTGAGATGATGTGGTAGGGAAAGAAACCCTAGACATGACTTTGCCAAAGTCTGACATATTTGCACAAAAAAAATTGAGTTGAAGGTTTAATAATTCCACAAGGTCAGCCACAAAAGATAATTGTGGTAAAAGTAGGACCTATAATCATCTTAATAAATCATCTAAAGCATTTCCAAACATTACACATGTTGGCTAACATCCTCCAAGGTCAAAAATAGGGTAACGTGTAGCCCGTAACCAGTTAGTCCAAAACCACTTTCTCAAATGAATTCCCAATGTGGATCCTCACAAGACATACTGAGACCCAAACTCAACTTAACATATCTTCCAATGCTTGTCGAGACCCCCAAAAATGCACCACAAGCAAGAGAACAAGCCTTGACAACTAGCACAAGACCAAATCCAACATCAATCAGACTATCCAACATCATGTGGATCACATAGAGACATTTCATGGACCCCCAACAACATCCTCATATACTTATTTCACATGTCCAATGCAAAAATAAACTTGAAAAACCAAAGTGATACAAAATTATTCATTATCATAAAACGACGTACCATAAGCTTTCAATAGACATACTTACAAATAACTTCATAACCTAAAATCCAAACTGAGACATTGCATATATGTTATGACCATCCCCTCCAAGCTACAATTTAGAAACCTCAATGCAAAGAAATGAAAAGCAATGCGGAGCATTCTCTAGATCAATCCTGACTGGTCAAATTACTACCAACATACTACCATTACCAGAGACATCAGCTGCAACATGAGGGACCTAAAAAGATGGGAGTGCAATGGCGATAGAGCATAGAGATTAATCCAAAACCGCAACATCATATCTACAAAAGTGGAGGAAAGCACAACATTCTTCCAAATTGCATTCAATACTCCTTGCAAATCTTATTCTTCATCAAACTTGAGACTCTACTTGCTCACTTTGGAGCAACAAAGAAGATATTGTAGCATGCACAAGACCATCTAGAAAAAACCACTTTACCATCACGATTCTAATCCCCTATCTCAATGCATCTTTCATTCATCCATCAAAATGTATAGAAATCAACACCAAGAGCTCGAAATCCACAAGAAGAAATATCTATGCTCATTCATCTCGCATCTTCAACAAGCTTCTACACACACATCTAATAAAAAAAACTATCTTAAATTTCCAACAACCTTCTACACATACATCTAGTTAGCAATCATGACAACAACTACTAACAATCTCTAGTAGACATAGAAACACAGCATATGATTTCACCAACAAAGAGAAATTACATCCCAATAATGAGTATATCACCAACACACAAGGCAAGGGTTGACATCAATGACAACACCAAATCATCAATAACAACCATTGCCAACAATATCCCCCTTTTCATTGATGGAAACACTCACACAACACACCACTTTTTATCCCCCTTTTACATTAAGGATGAAGGTAAAAGGTCATTCACTTAACCCTGCACCTATGTTATCTTAATTCATTTTTCTCTTTTATCTTTCTTATTTTCATCAATGTCCAATAACCGCTTGCTCACTCTAAGAGTAGCAACCAAACAACATTGTCCTCCTCTTAAGGAGTAAACTGTTGGCATTATTGGATGAATTGATTATGTGTTACATTGATGTTTTGTCATTTATGTCAACACTAGTTTTTATGGTTGGTTACAGGCAGACAGGTTTTGGTTACAGGTAGAAGATCAAGTGTTACCGGCAGAAGAGACTATCTGTTGGACACTTCCGACATGTCTGGATCTATGGAATGTGATTGGTTACATGTGGTATGTGCTTCTAGAGCATGTTTTTTTCATTTGGTACTGACTTGGTAATTGGATGCTATCATACACTCTGGTAAACCCTTACTAGCACTAGTTTAAGGCTTTACCAGTAGAGCTCTCACTGAGGAATCTTGATAGGATGCATAATTGGTGTTGGTGCAACTTCTACATGGATTTCAGGATGCTGAATATCGTGCTTCAACTACTTGAAGACATTGCTTTGGCGTGGTGGACCTAGAATAGGTCCGGTACCTATCTAGGTTATGGACCGGTATCATGTTAACGTGTACTCTACACATTACTGGGATGTTTCAGGATGATTTATGGATTTATTATTGTTGCTTTGCTCCTAATCCTACATGGCATATCATTGTAAGATTAATCTATGTATCTTTTAGGTGGCTGAGATAATTGGTTTAGGACTTAGGGTTTGTATAAAATGATGTAATATTTCATTGTAGATCATGGCAGACGTGGTATGGGAATGGAATAAAAGTTCATGGTCTTGAAATGTAATATCATATGTGAAGGAGATTTGGTTGATCATATGTGATCAAATTGGGATTAAGGAAGAGGTTAAAGGCCTCTGGTATTGAGCTTAACCAGGACTATAAGTAGGCATGGTAGATGCTATTTCTGGTAGTTCACTCTATTGGATTGTTGTCTATTTATCTTTAGATGGTTGTTGCCTCTCCATAGTCAGTGAGACTCTTTTGTAATGAGCAGTATGCTCTAGGCAGTGTGCCTTCCTACATGTGCAGGCCCCTCATTGTATCACATACTTTCTGTAGAAGTATCATCTAACTGTGGGTAGGCTTCCCACCATTCTTTTTCCCTTTCCGGGTTTTCCACATACAAATCATGGTGTTATGTGGTATGGTTGCTTTGCATTGATTATCTTCTTAATTGTTAAGTTGTATTGTTTACTGATATCTGTTTCTACTCTACTGGTACTTAATCTATTTAAGGGTTATTGAGTGGATTAAATGTTATAATCTATTAACAACTGATTCACCCCCCCCCCCTCTTAGTTGTTCACTGGTTATCCTAACATAGACAACATCAATCTAGGAGACAAAAGGTATACTTTGAATCTCCCCCTAGACCAACATATGCATCTAGTTTTAAGGAGGGATAATAACCCCTAAAATCTTCCCAAGATATCTAAATGTATCATTTGAAAGTGTCTTTATGAAAATGTCTGAAATCTGATCCTTTGTGGGATCATATTTTGGTTTGACTTCTGTTTCTGCAACCTTATCTCTCAGGAAATGATAATAAATAGAAATGTGTTCAGTCCTCAAATAAATTGTAGTATTATTTGAATTTTTTATAGCACTAGTGTTATTACACATGATAGGAATAGGATCATCAAATACCACCTTGATGTCTTTCAATGTTTGCTTCAACCACATAATTTGAGTGTAATAGGATGTCGTACTAGTGTACTCAACTTATTTAGTTGATGAGGATACTGAATCCTACTTCTTACTTAACCAAGAGACCAATCTATCTCCTAAGAAAAATGCACTATGACTAGTGCTTCTTCTATCATCATTCTTCTTGTACCATAGACCATAATCTGAAGTCCCTTTCAAGTATCTGAATATTGTTTTTATAAGTATTCTCATGAAATTGCTTAGGGGTGGCTTGATATCTAGCAGCTAGACATACCAGATGCCTAATGTCAGGTTTGAAAGTAGTTAGATACAACGGCCCACCGATCTTAGACCTATAATGAGTCTGATCAACTCTAAGAGACTCATCATCTTTTCTCAAATGACAATCAATAGCCATGGGGAAAATTAATGGTTTAAGAGTTCTCCATATTAAACTTCTTCAACATCTCCTTGACATATGTAGCTTGAGAAAAAAAATATCATCATTTAGCTGAGAAACATACAACCCAAGAAAGAAGGACAACTCACCAACCATAGACATCTCAAACTCTTTTTGCATTTCTTGTACAAATTTCTTACATACACCATGATATCCACCAAAGATAACATCATTGACATACACAACAACCATCAAAGATTGTCATCCTTAGTCTTAAAGTAAATATTGCTATTTGTAGTACCTTTCTTGAATCCTTTTTGAAGTAAGTACTTATGCAACCTTTCATACCAAGCCCAAGGGGCTTTCTTGAGACCATACAAAGCCTTTTTTAATTTACACATCATGTATGGATCTTCTAATAATTGAAAACCATCAAAATAGTCTATATAAACTTCTTCCTCTAGATAACCATTCAAGAATGTAGACTTGACATCCATCTAATATCTCTTGAAATTCTAATGTGCTACAAAGGCAAGAAAATTTCTAATTGCCTCCATCCTTTCCACCTAAGAAAATGTCTCCTCAAAATAAATCCCTTTAACTTGTGAATAACCCTTACAAAACAGTCTTGATTTATTTCTTGTTACTTATCCTTGATCGTTTAGCTTATTTTAGAACACCCATTTTATTCCTACAACATTCTAATATGTAGGTCTAGGGACATTCCCATTTCTGATTCTTCTCAATTTTATTCAACTCTTATTCGATAGCTTTCATTTGTCCTTCATATTTGCTAGCATCAACAAAGGTCTTAGGTTCCACCTTTGAAAGTAAACAAAGGTTCACTTTCTCATTTACTTCTACAAATATTTTTCTAGTATGTACACCTTCATTCTTATCACCAATGATCTAATCCTCTGAATTATTCTTCTAAACATAATTTAATGGAGTATAGGGGGCTTTTTTTATTCCTTTCCTTTTTCTTCTTTGTCTTCAACTTCCTCTTCTTTAATGCAGGCAGGTTCTTCTAATCCATGGTCCTTAGGTGCTTATTCACTCTAACTTCAATCTTCATCTACTCTAACATTTGTGCTTTCAATTATCATTCTTAATCTCTTATTATAATATCTATAATACTTGCTTCTTGTGGAGTAACCAAGGAAGATCCCTTCATCACTTCTTGAATCAAACTTTCCAAGATCTTCTTCATCTCTTCTGATGTAGCATTTACTACCAAATCTTTTGAGATACTTGACTATTGCAGGTCTTCCATCCAATATCTCATAGGGGGTCTTAGATTTATTGACCCTTACCTACACCCTATTAAGAATATAGACATAATTATGTACTACCTATATACATCAAGAAAATTAGCATCTTTCACCATTGTTTTATCCATCTCTTGAACTAACCATTTTTTCCTTTCAAATACACCATTCTACTAATGGGTCCTAGGAGCAAAAAAATGTCTCCTAATACCATGAACTTCATAAAAAAATTCAAAATCAGTTGAAGTAAATTTTTCTCATCTATCAAACCTTTTGACACTTAAACTTAACATCTATCTCATTCTCTACCATAGATGCGAAAGCCTTAAACTTATCTAGAGCTTCTGATTTTTCTCTCAAAAATGTAACCCATGTCATTCTAGAGAAATCATCAATGAGCAACATAAAGTACATTTCACTATTGAGTACTTGAGTCCTAGTAGGTTTGCATAAGTCAACATGTATCAACTCAAAAGGTTTTGTAGTAGAGTACTCCTTGTTCTTGAATCTGGTCCTTTTTTTCTTTCCCATTTGACATTCCTTGCATAAAGGGTTTGTAGGCCTGATAATCTTTGGCATATCTCTTACTGCATGTGTAGAACTAAACTTTTCCATGTTGTCAAAGTTGGTGTGACCCATCCTCTTGTATCATAGCCAAAATTCACTAGATTGTGCCAACAAACAACTTCCTTCTTTAGCTTCCTTTGGATGATAAACATTTCCATTAGTACTCATTCCTTCTGCAATCAACTTTCCTAGGGCACCTTTTTCACGAAGTGTGAGATTATATCATTTTCTATACATCTAACTAACATTAAGAAGATTGTGTTTTAATCCCTTAACATAAAGGACATTATCTATATTATGCTTTCCATCAATAGTTATAGTTCCCTTTCCATAGATTTGTGTAGACCCTTTGTCACCAAACCTTACTAATCCTCCATTATGTCTCTCAAGGTTGATGAATTTTCTCTTATCACTAGCCATATGATTAGAACATCCACTATCAATTGCCCAAGTATTTGGTTCTTGTTTTGCATGAAAGTAAGTCCACACAATCATTGATTTTTCACTATTCTTAGTCCACAGAGCATTGGATTCCTTACATTCTTCGGCACTATTCATTTTATAATCAACTTTCACAGCCATAAATAATTTCTCATCATTCGAATCATTATAATCCTTATCTTTAAATTAATAAATTATCTTTGGAATAAAATATTCTTTTGGACTTTTTTGTAGAATTTCTATCTTCTTTAAAAGTGCATTTAGAAGAAAAATGACCAATCCTTCCATAGTTAAAATATTTGAAATATAACTTACCCTTGTATTTGATAGTATCTTTCTTAAACTTTATTACAAAGTTAGCTTCAACTTCATCAAGACCTTCACACTTATCAACATTATCTTCAGTCTTCTTACTGAATTTGAATGTGAAATCTCTTTTAGGAGCAACTTCACCAAGTTGTCTCATCTAAAAAGAAGTCAAAGCACCATATAGTTGATCCATTGTATATTTGTCTATATCCTTACATTATTTAATGGTAAAAACCTTAGGAAAATAATATTTAGGAAGATATCTAAGTACCTTTTACACAACATCATCTTCTTTAAGTTCAACACCTAGAACTCTGATGTTGTTTACCACCTCATCAAGTTGGAGCATAAAGCTAGCAATCTTATCATCCTCAAGCATCTTCAAATTATAAAACTTACACTTAAAATTTTGGAACTTGAATTATCTTACCTTATCATCTCCATAAATGTTATTTAGTTTATCCCACATTTTTTTAGCAGTACCACAATGCATCACCTTCACAAGTTATGAATCTACCAAACCACACATGAGAGAGTTCATTTCCCTACCATTGTTTTCATATGCCCTAATATCAAGTACATGAAGTGGAGAGGTAGGAGGGAATGTACATAACTATCTTTGACTAAGTTCCAAACTCCAAACCCTAGAGAAGTCAAGTAACCTTGCATTCTACATTTTCAAAAAAAAAAGTGTGCAATTAGATTGAGGTGCCTTGTGAGATCCATCTTGTGCCATCTCAAATATTTCCTCATGTGGTTAAGCTTCCTTAGAGAAACTTGGCTCTGATACAAATTGTTATACACACCCTAAGATTGAGAGGGGGGTAAATTAGTCTTGAACAAATCTTAACATTTTATAATTTGATTTAGTTCCAACTTTAAACTTTAATCTGATTGGAAACAAAGAAATATAATAAAAGAAAACACATACACAAGAGAACACTAAATTTACATGGAAAGACTAATAAAAGAATAACCACGGTGAGAGTTAACATGCCATATAAACATTACTATAATTTGTTGAAGGGCTCACTACTTTGGAAGGACTTGCAGAATGAGGATCACTTCCTTAGGACAAGATACAAAGGAATTGATGAAGATACTCTCTATCTTTGAGTAAGATACATGAATTTTGAGTTACAATGAATATGCCTTTACCATCACAACATCCAACAATCTCCTTGAAATGTGGCTGCTCTTGACTCACCACCTCAAGAAACCATTAGGAAATTTATCTCCAATACTTCCACCACACAAACTTGTTGCTTCACATTCACATCTTTCACATTCTTTTCACAACCTACACACACTTTGCAATTGAATTGATCTTATTTATATACCATCCACACAATCTTATGACACCAACTAGGTCGACTACAATAGGGGACAAAAATTAATCCAACAAGGTCAACTGCATCACACAATTATGGTAAAAGAAGTCCCATCCAAGAGATAGAGAGGACCTATAATCATCTTAATACATCATCTAAAGTAGTCCCAAACATCACACATGTTGACACACATCCTCTGAGGTTAGTAATAGGGTAACATGTAGGCAAAACATGTAGCCCATAACTATTTGGCCCAAATATACTTTCTCAAATAAATTCCAACAATAAAAATCATCGCAAGCAATAGTAGGATCCAAACTAAACTTAACACATCTTCCAATTCTAGCAGAGACCCCCAAAAATGTACGACAAGCAAGAGAACAAGTTTGGTTGGCCAAATAGTTGTTAACTACCCTAAAAACTAACACCAGACCAAATGTGAAACCAAAAAAACTATCCAACATCATACAAATCACATAGAGGCATTCCATGAACCATCAACAATATCCTCATTTACTTCTTTCACATAGTCAAGCCAAAAATTACCTAGCAAAACCAAACTGATGCAAAATTCTTCATTGTTGACAATCGAGGCAACATTATCATTCAACATACATACTTCTAGATAACTTCATCACCTATATTTGAATTGAGACACTGCATAGATGTCATGAGCATACCCTCCAAGCTGAAAAAATAGAAACTTGAATGCAAATCATACTCCAAACAAGTCCTAACTGTTAACACAGTACCAATATATTTCCATTACTACAGGCATCAACTGCAACATGAGGGACCTGAAAATATGGGAGTACAACATCCACAGAGTATAGACATTATAACCAAAATTGAAACATCATACTTACAAAAGAAGAGGAATGTGAAGAATTCTTTCGGACTACATTCAACATACTTTCCTGCAAATCTCACTCTTCATCATTTTTTTTATACAAGGAAACTACTTGCTCACTTTGGAGAAACAAAAAAGATACTACAACAACCTACATTATGCATAGGACCATTTGAAAACCACCACTTTACCATCATGCTTCTAATCCCCTATGTCAATGCATCCAATCTTCATCCATCAACATACTGAGTGTAGACATGAATACCAAGAGGTGGATATCCACAACAAGAAATATATCTACTCATTCATCTTGAATATCCAACAACCTTCTGCACACACATCTAGTCAACAAAATTATCCTAAATCTCCTACAACTTTCTACACACACATCTAGTTTACAATCATAACAACGACTACCAGCAATCTCCAGTAGACACAACAACACAATATATACTTTCACCAAAAAAGAGAAATCACATCTCAATTAATTAAGTATATCACCAACACAAAAGCCAAGGGTTGATGTCAATGACAACACCAAATCAGCAATGACAACCACTACCAACAAATTCTAGGGAGGAAGTTCAAAATACCCTTATTAAATTCACTTAAAATCATGGCTAAGGGATGGTCACTAGATGAAGTGGATTCTATAGTAATAAATAATGCATGGGTGTCACTTTTTCACCATAAATCATACCAAAACAATAATAAAGACCTTGACAAGGATCTTATAGCATGGGTTTTGGGTAGTTTTAAGAGTAGGAGCATTCTAATCATTTTGCTGAGGGAATAGGTATAGAAAGTGGCATGAATTAATGAAAAGGCATATCATAAGAATCAAGCCAAGAACCATAGAAAATTTTTCGTATCATCCTCCTTTTATTTTCCTTTCGACCTTTTTCTTTTTTTGGCCTTTTTTTGGAATTATCCTTTTATTTTTATTCCTTATTGAGGGTGTCTATCTAACTAGGAACCTCTAAACGTTACTAGCATTTCCCTTTCAATCCTCACTCTTCTATTCTTCTTCATGCATTGGGGCTTGGACAAGAACTAGGAACCAATATGAAGCTCTCATGGTTCCAAGAACCATGAGAAGCTCCAACACATTCTTTGTTATTTATATTTCTTTCATCTATTCTCCCCATTCTATCTTCTGCTCCTTTGGCATTATCCTCCATGTCCTATCATTCATTTCATCAAGAGTAGGGTAGGAATTAAGTGCCTACCAAAGGTTCTCCTGGTTCCAAGAACCATAGGAATCTTTTCCTCTTATTTTATTTTATCTTGTTTCATCTTCATTTCTCTCCAACACTTCAATTGGAGTTTCATCTAGAATGGAGAACCATCAAAGGTTCATATGGTTTTAGGAACCATGAGTTTTTTCAACCCTTCTTATATTTTCACTTTGGTAATGTTTCCCCTCTTTATCAATTATCTCAAGTTTATTGGAACCATGGTACTCCACTTGGTGCTTTATTGAAGGCTTATATTGAGGTTTCCATGGGAACCAAGAACCATTATAGTTTCCAAAAATTCTAGAAACCACTGGAATCTCCAAATCTCTTTATCTTATTCTTTAATGGCCCACATTTTGAATCCTTCTCTAGATTATTGGAAGTTCATGCAAATTTGGTAACCTATAAAAAATTTCCATTATGAGAACCATGGTACTCCCGACCTTGTCTTGGCTCCTTGTATTTTTCTTTTCCTATTGGATGGAAGTCATGAACTAGGAACCTATCGAGGATCCTGTGATGTTGGAACCACCAAAATCATAAAAAACTTTCTTTCTTTAAAATAGATAAGGCATGACGTTTATGGGTCAGAGAAAGAAAAGGGGCCAAGAACTTTGTCAAAATTTCTTGTGGTTCCAAGAACCTAGTTGAGGGCCAACAAGGTTATAAAAAGTAGCCAAAGCTCCAATGAGCTAAAACTTAGCCAAATTTTACCCAATTCTACCTAAATTCAAATTGGGGATACCTATTTGCGTGTTCTACATAATGGAAAACTCATAAAATCCTCACACTTTAAAAAGGTAATTAACTTTAAGGTTGGGGGAAGGGGAAAATACAACTTACAAGCATATTTGTCATGATGACCCAAATAAATTTCCTAGATCATTTATAAATAGTTAGAAAATATCAAGGGGGTACAAAGTGAGAAAATTTTGATGACTTTAAACATGCAGTCTAGAAGCCTTAAGGATCCATTGGTTATAGGATTCATAGTACTAATAACAACTAAAAAGGGCCCGCCTCAAAACACTACACAAATGGGGAAAAAATATGCATAATGCACTTGGAGTGAAACAAAATGCTTAAATCCTACATCCATTTATAGAAAATGTAGGGTGTACAAAGCACTTCTTAGAAAATGATAATAATTAAATTAATATATACATTATTTCTTAAAATTCTCCTCAATTAAAAAGACTTGAGTTGCATCCTAAAGAATGAAATTGAATTTTTTTTTCCATTCATCTTAGAAAGATTGAATGCATTTTCTTCCTACAACTAGTGATGATATATGGACCAAGTCTCTAGATGGCATAAAACTTATTGAGTATGTGAATGTAGAGGATGAGATTTGTTACCCCCCAAGGTGATGGATCTTAAGGAACTAACCTACCTTATCTCTACCTCACTTAAACTAGCACTAAGGGTGAGCCAGGGGATGAAAATGCAAAACTAAATACAAAATAAGATATATTACTATCAAACAGAGTTCCCAAAGGATGAGCGTGTGAGACTGGGACACCAACGCAACATACTATTGTTCTATACAGATGGGGTACATAAGTCGTACGAAAATGGTAGTTACGACTATATTACTAAATAAATAAGGAAAACAAAAAACTAAGCTAATGACACAGAATACAAAATTCTAGAGTGACATGAGAAGAAGGAATGAGGGAAGCTCACAGCTGGTCCACGAATCATGCCTCCTGCAAGGTGACTACATTCCCACAATTGTAAACCTGCACACAAGCAAGAAGGAATATGTTGGGGGTTATGTTTTGGAGTCTACCTTAGTCACACCCCCATTTTGGTATTTCCACGTCCACGGACAACCCGGATGATAGCAACGGTTAAATGACATGATAAAGATGAAAGAAATATGATAATATATTGAGATGAAAGATTATGAATATGCAAAAAAATCAAGGAAAGTAAGTGAACTCCCCTTCCACAACCTATGAGGACAACACTGTGAGTTGTTCTAGAGACTGCAACAATGGTGGTCTTGTGAAAACCTGTGAATATTGCCCAAGAAGACTACCAAAAGCTTCAACCTGCAATAAAATGATTAAGAATCCTCCTAAATTCCTTCAAATGGGAGAGATATAGCCAATAGAAATAAAATTGATGACAATGAGTGCATGTAGAGGTATTATGATTCCTTCCAGGTGCAGGCGTAATGCTCAAACGACCACCTGTAGACTGTCAAAATCATGATACGCTAGCGCATCATGCAAATGTCTTCACGTTGGGCTATTGTCCTAGGGATAACAAGTCGACAAAGTTGGTAAGATTTCAATCTGGAGCTAATGAAGCGATCCAGGTGGGCAAAAAGACAAAAGCGGCGGTAAATGACCTCCGATGGTGTGGAGGAAGGAACCATTTGTTGGATTGAATTGTACAAGGTGTGACTTTTGATATAACATTTTGCCCCCACTTTAGCGAGCATGTCTTTTTTGAGAGATGAGAAACTAAAGTAGAGGGAGATAAAGAAAAGTCATGATGAGAAGGTAGAATTTCATTGATCAGATGAGGTTGCCCCCAATGAGATGAAGCTAAAGCTTGAAATAGATATTGCTAACGGATACATCACAAACGTGCTAGCTACAGACTAACATATCGAATGATATATCTAAGATAGATGATAGATAAGATAGTGTAACATAAATGAACCTTGCTCTGGAGGAAAACCCCTTGTTATGAAAAGATATGAGATAAGTGGTCACTGTGATAGGAGATAAGCCAGTATGGATAGCAAAGTGTATTATGATAGATAGCCATATGATAGGGCGATGTTGTTTATGAGATCATGTCAATATGGATAACCATAAGAAAGGGAAATATTTTTCTGGCATGGGTAGCGATACACTAGATAGCCAAAGGCATGTTACGTCTAGAATATATGACCTAAAATTCTATGGTGCCAACACTTTCCTATCACCTATCATTCGTATTACGTAGGTCACGACACCCTCTCTTTGAACCTATCTCCGTCACAAATCTTTAACTCTCTCACGAACCCCGACAAATCGATTCCGAATAAGTAGGAGTAGATCTTGACCAGTTCCCCTTCTCGTCATAGCCCCTCCCGTTCCCCCCTTCTTCCAGTTCCAATTCTAAGGTAGTAGCATATCCAGTTGAAGCACTTGATCCGGTTGACCCACCACCTGCACTGCGCATGGACCCATAAGTAGACGACCCCTACAAAGGTGGACAAAAGAGATGGATTTGTTGGCATTTCACACTCCAATGAGAATTGTAGATGATTGAAGGTATTGTCATTGATGGCAACCTTGCAATCCTATGGCACCGATAGGCACCGACACCGACAGACTCTACACTGGTAGATAGTTCACCGACAGTGACAAAGATGACTACCGGCACCCCAGCCGACATGATTTTGATTATTGTATATTGTATTTAATTGTAATATCTTTTTGTAAGCCGACAAGGCGTATTGTGATAAGACTTATGTATAAGTATGAGATCTTGTAGATCATTTAAGATGCAGACATGGTTAGAATATTGCAGAAGTAATGTGCGAATATTAAGGCAGATTTTGGAGTAAGGTTTATGGTTATTGTATGAGCTTAAACCAGTAGTGAACCTGGCATAGCAGATGCTTTTTGTAGCAGTACATCATATTGGATTTGTATAATCCATTTTGTAAGTTAGTGAGACTTCTTTTGTAATTAAGCAGTGAGCTTTAGGCAGTTGACCTTCCTGCATGTGCAGGCCCCTATTGTAACTAATATCCATTCATTGGCCAGTGAGTGAATATTGTGGGTCACAAATCCTACTGAGGTTTTTCCCACACCGGGTTTCCTTGTTAAAAATCTTGTGTTATGGTGTGCTTTCTATGTTGTGTTATTGTTCATATTTACTGCATTAATTCTTGCTTATCAGTACACTGTTTTGGAATGGAATTTATTTAATAAGGTTAGAAAATCTATTTACTGGTTAAATACTAATTCACCCCCCCCCCCACCCCCTTCTCAGTATCTTTGGGAATCCTAACAATTGGTATCAGAGCTTGGTCCTCCATTTTTAGAAGCCTAACAGCTTGAGGGATATTCTGACATCGGTACATATGGAAAACTTGAGAAAGCAATTGGAAACAACTCTTTCATATTATGATGCAGAAAAGTTAAAGAATATCAAACTTGAAGATGATCTGAAGACTACATAGAAATTCATTCAAGGACTTCAGGAGAATCTTACTATTGCTAGAAACAAAAGAAGAGAACTTCATTAGAAGATACAAAATGATGATGATGAAAAGGAAACTCTTAATGATCTTGTAAGCAAGATGAAGCAAGGAAACATGACCTTGAGGAATGAGATGCAAGATATGACTCTGAGATTTTGCAAAGACATTGAAGACAGAAAGAAGAATGAAGATGACTTGACTAGAAGACTTAATGATGTTGGAACTGAAAATCTAAGACTTAGTCATGAAAATGATATGTTGAAGACATATCTGATTCACTTGGAAGATGATCAAACTGAACTCATGAGACAAAAGGATTTCTTGGAAAATGAGCTAGCTACTGCAAATCAACATAAAGAGAAATTCAAGAAAAGTTCAGAAGAACTGGATGACATGCTGAAAAATCAGAAACCTAATGGAAACACTAATGGTCTAGGCTTTGAAGTTGGTGAAAGCTCTGGTATTGCAAACAATCATGATCATAGTAAACCGGTAAGGAAACCTAATGGCTACAACTTTAATGGGAAATGCTTTAACTGTAACAAGTATGGTTATAGAGAAAATCAATGTAGATCTAGAAACTATCAGAACACTAATGCACCCACGGGTCAATGTTCCAAATGCAACAAAATTGGTCATAATTCAGAAAACTGTAGAATGAATGTAAGATGTTATGTTTGTGGAAGATTTGGACACTTATCTAATCAATGTAGAACACATACCGGCATAGGATATGGAAAGGCTATTCAAAAAAATAATGTGACTTGTTATGCTTGTAACAAGATTGGACATATTGCAAAATTATATAGAAGTAAGGCATCACCGACAAATAACAAAGGATCCAGTCTGAAAGGTAAAGAGAAGGTTGATGAGGTAAAGCAAGAATTTTCAAAACAATGGATTAGAAAGAGAGATCAGAATGTTGATGAGACTATTCCTTCACCAGTAGAACAGAGTATCACTCCACCGATAGGAGATTCTTCATCTAACTGAAAAGAAACCTTTTGGGGTATGGCAACTAATTGAAAATCATGCTAGTTTACCCTCGGTTGATGGTAAGAAGATGAATTGCTTCTTTACTGGCAGATGTGTTAAGTTTCACTTAACCGGCAGGCATTTATTGTGGTAGTTAAAGGAATTGACATTATAAAGCAAGTGTTTTTCACTCTTTGTCACTCACTAAGCATCCAAATTTCCTAAGAGCGCAAAAAACCTGAGCGAAGGCATCCATAATGAGAAGTGAAGCAAAATCTTTCAAGCATTCAAACCTAAAGGCAGATTAAGGTATTTATCAATGGCTTCCTCCTCTACTCCTGAATTCATTGCAAGCCCTACTGTTATTGAAGTGATTAAACACCCTAGCCCCATATTCAAAATCATACCCAAACTAGCAAAGTAGGATGATACCCTAGGTGCATTCTCTAAAATCCCTAAAGGAGTTGCATATGTAGAAGACCCTAGGATATACATACATTGTCATATTGAGGAACTAGGTGCTAATGAAATCATGAATATGTATAAGACTGTCATTTATGATGAGAATGGTGTTGTGAAACCGGAACATAAGATCATAGAAACCCTCGGTTTTGTGGAAATACTCGATATTCTGGATTTCCCTAAGGAAGTTGTGAGGATTGTACTCAGTAGAGTTCATGGAGAATTCTTTTGGCTTGATTCTATCCATAAGATCACTAGAGAAGCAGTAAAGGCAATGATTGGCTTACCTTCCACCGATAGCAGGCCTGACAAAACTAAGAAAGTTTCAAATAACATTGTGATGACATTAACTGGTGCAGCCCATGACAACAGATCCTTGAGAGTCAATGATGTGAAAGACATAAATGTCAGATTCATTAGCACGATACTAGGATACAAAACTACACATGCTAACAGATTGAACTTTGTTTCTAGTTTATGTATCAAGAGTGCTTATGATATGGTAAATAGTAATGCTAAGATAGATATATGTGAATGGTTGAAGGATGAATTGATTGACAACTTGAAGAAAATTAAAGGTGATAAGAAAGGTACTTTCAAATTTGGTAATCTACTTGTGTGCCTAATGTTATATATTACAAAGGAAGTTCCCGGTATAGGTAGCAAAGAATTTGGTTTTGACATACCAGTGGTCACCGACATGTATCTTTAATGGCAGGCAGAGTAAATGAAATCACTGAAGAGACAATAGATAAATGGGATATCTTCTTTGTGGAGAAAGAGAAGCAAGAAGAAGTTAAGAGACCCAAAACCTTTAAGGTATATCAAAAGGATAAGGACAAGGATAAAGGTAAAGGCAAGGTAGGTGGACTGCCCAACATAAAAGTAACATGCAATTTGCCACCACCTCCTTCTATTACTCCACCGGTTGAAACTGTTGACACACTGACAACTAAGGATATGGAGACTACTCATGAGGATACAAATCCTGATTCTGAAGTTTTATACACAATGAATGTTGATACACAAGAGGTCAATATTGTGGTTGATAAGGAAACCACTGGTGAGAACAAAGATGTGGCTACTGAGCCACCGGTTGACAATATTGTAGTTGAAACAACTTGTTGATAATGTTGAAATTGGGGTTGAGACACAACTTGAGCAAACTAAACAATCAGTTGATCCCCTGGTTACTGGCATGGATACTGACAATACCATTAATACAAACATTGAAAAACCTACAAAGTTAGAGCAAGCGGCTGATAACACAGAGAAACCAGTTGAGATACCGACAATGGATAGTACAGAGGTGCATACTGAGAAACCGACAGTGACTACCACTGAAACATCATCAGAGAAACCAACAGTAGAGAGCACAAAGAAACCCACTGAGGTACAAGTTGAGAAACGGGAAGAGAAAAAGGTTGAGTCATAGGTTCATGCAGAGAAAGTGCCACTGGCAACAACTGAGAAGCCTAAGCCTTTGCTGATATAAATGTAGACACAAACATACCTACCAGAGGTCAATATAAGCAAAGAGGTTACTCACACCGGCAAAATGCAGATTGTTAAGGTAGTTGGACAATCATCTGGTTCTTCCATGATAGAATTCAGACCAACTAATGTGACAGAGGTATTATTGGATTCAATTAAGAAACTCACAAAGTGTAATGCACTAGCTTATAAGGCTATTGATGATACCATCCCTATTCTAAAATTGATTGCACCCAAGTGCAACATGGAAAATAAAGACTCTTTAAGTCAACTAGACACATTGTCTAAGTATATCACCACTAACATATTGACAGTGGAACAGATAAATGAGGAGACATTTAGAGAGAAAATGAATAAGGAAAAAGAGAAATTCTTTGATGAGACAATAAAGAAGTGCATGGAACACATTGACACCCTCCTACCGGCACTAAGCAAACAATAAAGGAATTTAAGGAATTGTATAGAGACACATGTAAGACAAATCTTTTGACAACGGATATTGACAAGGAGATCAGTAAAGTACAGATAGAAATAAATGATATATCTAACAACATCATTGGTTCCTCCGAATCAATATCAGTTATAGAGAAGGAGATAGCAGGTTTTGAGGAGAAACTTGAAAAATTGGAGAAGAAAAAGGAAAGAATACAATACAAGGCAAAAGAACTTAAATGTAGACTCAGTCCCAAATTGGATTTCCTCATATCTTTGAGAAAAGAGATATCAGAGGCACTTGTTCATGGAATGAAGACACCGGAAGAGAAAATGCATCACCTCACCGGTACCATTCAAAGAACACAGGCAACATTGAAGGACAGTGGTAGATTCACTGAGAGCCTGAAGTTTGTATTAGCAGACATATTTCAGATTGTAACCAACCAGTTACAGGGTTCTAGCTAATAACTACACTCAATTGACATTTTGACAACCTTTGTCATTGATGCCAAAGGGGGAGTAGTAGAGAAGAGAAAAATCCAATGACTTAGATATCATCTGCTCAGGGGGAGAACACATTTTTGGTAAGATTTTTGGACTTCAATTTTTGGATACAATTTTGAATTTTTCTCATGGGTGTTGCCATCAACACCAAAGGGGGAGATTGTTGGAATTGCACAATCCAATGAGAATTGTAGATGATTGAAGGTATTGTCATTGATGGCAATCTTTCAATCCTATGGTACCGACACCGGTAATGACAAAGATGATTACCGCCACCCCAGCAGATAGGATTTTGATTATTGTATATTGTATTTAATTGCAATATCTTTTTGTAAGCCGACAAGGTTTATTGTAATAAGACTTGTGTATAAGTATGAGATCTTGTAGATCATTTAAGATGCAGACTTGGTTAGAATATTGCAGAAGTAATGTGCGAATATTAAGGCAGATTTTGGAGTAAGGTTTATGGTTATTGTATGAACTTAAACCGGTACTAAAACTGGCATAGTGGATGCTTTTTGTAGTAGTACATCATATTGGATTTGTATAATCCATTTTGTAAGTCAGTGAGACTTCTTTTGTAATTAAGCAGTGAGCTTTAAGCAGTTGGCCTTCCTGCATGTGCAGGCCCCTATTGTAAGTAATATCCATTCATTGGTCAGTGAGTGAATATTGTGGGTCACAAATCCCACCGAGGTTTTTCCCACACCGAGTTTCCTCGTTAAAAATATTGTGTTATGGTGTGCTTTCTATGCTGTGTTTATTGTTCATATTTCCTGCATTAATTATTGCTTACCGGTACATTGTTTTGGAATGCAATTTTTTTAATAAGGTCAAAAAATCTATTGACTGGTTAGATACTAATTCACCCCCCCTCTCAGTATATTTGGGAATCCTAACAGGATCAAATGGCTTGGCCCCCATCTAGGCAAAAAGGATCAAGTGGTTTGTTCCCCATTTAGGCAAAACATGATAAAAGAAAATATCAAGTGGTTTAGCCCCTACCTAGGCAAACTGATAAAGAAAACGATCAAGTGTTTTGGCCCCCACCTAGGAAAGCATGAAAAAGAGATCCATAAGAAACATGCAAGGGACTGGATAATGAATGCAGATCATGCGGAAATGTAGATATGATGGCCCCCTTAGAATGATATGCATGAAAGGCATGTTATTCTAAGGAGAAGAGTATTTGTGGCACGTCAACATAGAAATGTGTTTCCGTGGAATGCCACCATTAGCTGGTGACACATAGATGTACACAACATCAATGATTAATGAAAGAGGACAGGGGGACCCGATAGTTTGGTGTCAGATTCCATAGCAATGAGATAAATATGTAATACAACTGCGAGATAAGTATATCAACATAGGGCCAAAGTTCTCAGATCTGAAGAAGAGAACATGAAGACAAAGATAAAATAAAAATTCAGGTTGACACGGAAGAAGGCCAAAGATGCCCCCAACTCTTGCATCATCCCAAAATATCACAAAGCAAGATACGATAGATAGAAGTAGAGAGACAAATAGAAGGTGTACAATAGAAGAAGAAAAAAATCTCTCGTATCCAAGAACCTACAGAGTAACTCACATCTTCCAGGAGAGTGCAATAGATAACAACAATAAACCTCCCATATCCAAGAACCTATAGAGTAACTTGGGTCCTCTGAGAGGGAACACACATACAAAGAAAGAACAGGGGAACACAATCAAGCTCACATGAAAAAGATGGAGATTTAAAGTGTGTGGGGGAAAAAGCAAGACTAGGTTATCATGCCCTAATCCTACCTTTTGACACACATTACGGAATACGAAAGAGCCTAGAGATATTGCACAATTGGCTACTTCTTTTTGTGAAAGAGAGAGCCACGGGATATCTATTAGGATTTCTATTCCCTTGTTGAAATTGTAAGATCAAGTAATGCAAGTTCAAACCCTAATCCCAAAATGCAAGTATGAACTAATAACAAGATTGCAGAATTGAGATTAAATAATGAACAGCTGTAAATACAAGGACGAAATAAGAATGCAGATGTGTACCCGGAGTCAAAATCGAACTGAAAATGTTCGGGATGGGGGTGCGGGCGCCACTGTCCTGAAAACTGCACCGGAAACTGCTGCTCTGCACTCTGGAACACTGTCGGAAAGCTGTCTGCAAACTGTCTGTCCGGAGGACCAGGGTGCCCAGCGCCTCTGTCCTAGGGACCAGGGCGCCCAGCGCCCCTGTCCTGGTAGGACCAGGGCACCCAGCACCCCTGTCCCAATCTTCTGCTCTGCAATTTGATACAGAGTGCTATCTCGACCTTCTTTCTCCGAATCTGTATCCCGCGACGTCGTCTGAATCCCGAAACCTGCAGTGATATCTGGAAAAGGGTGTATGGGCGGCTATATAGGGTTTTGCCTTAGTCAAACCCCCACTTCGGTGATTTCCACCTCCATGAATAGCCAAGTTGTTTTGTAAAATGTATTGTGTGTGCAGACCTAGTGTGTGTGCAAGGTCCTAAAATGCAAGAAAGCAAACTAGAGCAACCTAGAAAGTAAACCCTAATTGCTTGTAAATGATAATGTAAATGCTCTAAATCAAGATGCAAAGTGATCTAAAGCATGAATAAATGATGTATTGAAGCTTATGTAAAGACATGAAAACAACATGAAATCATACCCAACCCTCAAGGGAGGAGTACAAGCCAATCTTCAGTCGGTAATCTCCTATTGTTCTTCAATGTCTTCCAAGCCCTAAGTGGATGAATGAATTTGATAGATGCTTGATAGAAAGATGTTGTAAGATGTTGAAGTCTTCAAAGATCTGCCCTTTCGCTGCATATGAAGTTCCTGGAAACAAAAATCGGATCCCTTCAAATGAGGAAAGAGAGCTTTTATGTATGAAACCCTAGGTCGTAAATTCGTATTTTGGCCGACCTAGAGATTGAATATCCCGCCAATTTCTTGGGGTTAAGCTTTATTTTATGATTGGATCACGCTCCTAAAATTTTGGGAAAAATGTTTGGGACCATGTTGCACTCCGGGCGCCACGGTCCCGACAACTTTTCACCAAATTTTCAGGGCCGTCGGATATGATGATTTTAGAGAGAATCCCGAAGTTACAGGTGATTTCGAGATGTTTTGACCCTGAAACCAAGCCCCCAAGTTAGAAATAGGACTTAATTAGGGCTTTTGATTAAGTGGTGTATTGGAGGAATAAAATGCGAAGGGCGCGCTTTAGTGAAAAGGGCCCAATTTTATAATGATGAAATAGGACCTTAGACCTAATTAATTTGATTAATTAAGTGCTTAAGGAGAAATGCAATGCAAAATGTAAAATGCACTAAGGCGGGTGCTAAACTAGGTGTGAAATTGTACCACCTTAGCAAGTGCGTACAATTTACGACGCTACATTTAGCCCCCACTTTAGCGGTCATATGAGTACTACGTGCATA
Source organism: Cryptomeria japonica (assembly GCF_030272615.1). Taxonomy (NCBI): domain Eukaryota; kingdom Viridiplantae; phylum Streptophyta; class Pinopsida; order Cupressales; family Cupressaceae; genus Cryptomeria; species Cryptomeria japonica. The sequence continues at coordinate 24,028,346 of NC_081413.1, read as the reverse complement.
TGCAAGCTAAAGTACAGAAAAGTAAACATTATTTGAAAAAGGATATATCCATAAGTTGTCGGACGAAGCCCCCAGCGGTATCTGCAGTACACAGTTAGGAACCGCACCCTACAAAACACACGTTAGATCACAAAATCACCTAATGCTTACTAGGGAAAGTGATGAAATCTATGAGTAGCTATATGCCCCCCCTGTTTCGACTTGCTTATTAGGGAGGTGAAACAGGGTAGCATGTTTACTTGCGACAAATTGTGTAAGAGAGTATTGATGAGGGGTGTTCACTAAATAGGCTTCATCAGAGCACTTTTTGGAACATCCCGAGAGTAGGGGAAGGAAAATATGATTCCAACGCAACAAACAGTTCGAAAATCGCATCTCCCAAACTCAAGTTATGATAAAATGAATGACAGAGGAGAATTAGGGTTTCAAAAAGTAAGAATAAGAAAATGAGAGTATATACCTCGAAAGTGACACTTGTATTCGTCACTTTGTTGATTTCAGAATACTATTCAGTGCAGCAGAGCCCACCTAGCCATCATCATGCCTTCACGACGACCGGAGCATCCCACGAGGATCGAGATCCTGCGCCAGGCCGTGATCGACGACGAGCCACTGGACGACGTGAGTTGACTGAACGTTTGACTTTTGATTCTTTCGCATTTTGACTTTTTTGTGATTGTATGCGGGCCCTGAAGGCTGACCGGGGCCCACCCAGGGCGCCATGGTCCCTGTGGGGCGCCCTGGTCCCCCCAGGGCGCCATGGTCCCTGACAGGGGCGCCATGGTCCCTTCAGGGCGCCATGGTCCCTGACAGGGCGCCATGGTCCCTGACAGGGCGCCATGGTCCCTGACAGGGCGCCATGGTCCCTGACAAGGCGCCATGGTCCCCAATCAGGGCCTGGCAAGGGGTTACAAGGCTAGCATACAATGTACGACAATTTGCATTAGCGTTCTTGATGATCGAGTACTGATTATAGTCATGTTTTGATGTTGCAGGGTCTCCCGTACATGAGAGAGCATACAGCGGGACATATTCTTCGCACTTTGCGAGATCAGATTCCGCGGCTGACTCAGTCAGAGAGAGACACACTATCGATTGTGGGATTGTGGTCTATGATTCTCATGCCGGCCATTCGATTTCATCTTGCGATGTTGATGGCCTTGATGGAGCGATGGGATCCTGACACATGCACTTTTCACCTTCCAGTAGGAGAGCTGACGGTCACACTCGAGGATGTATACCATATACTTCGTCTTCCTATCAGAGGAGCGACAGTTACATACGCGACCGATCGATCAGCGGAGGATCATCAGAGAGAGCAGATGTATTGCATAGGGAGAGTCATGCCGATCGAGACGAGAGGTCGCGTCATGGTCAGCTGGCTCTTACATCCTACAGGGGAGGTACCCCTTATGAGATGCCTTATGATAGCCATCATAGCACTAGCCGTCTGCCCTAATGGGCGAGGCACGCACATGCATGGGGGTCTCACATGGTGTATCAGAGCGATGGAGAGGCACAGGAGAGTGTATGCTTGGGGTCGGAGTATGCTTGCGCATCTCTATCACGACCTTGAGGAGTATGTATTCGGACAGGGGTTCAGTTTGATGACATGCACACTTCTGCAGGTGTGGATTTTAGAGCACTTCACATGCACCAGGCCCATCGGCTTTCCGCTGAGTACAGCGAGCGAGCGACCTAGGGTGTTCGCTTATCCACTTACCAGCGAGTGGAGAGTTGGAGATTTGTTATATTGGAGAGTGATTTTTGACAGACTGACAGCCGAGGTGATAGTGTGGAGACCTTACCTATAGATGCACAGATGGGATGGTATGGAGAGACAGTTAGCATGCCTACAGAGGAACCGCCTACTGTGAGGACGATATGCACACATCATAGTCCCTTTCTACTTCGATCGAGTACGGAGGCAGTTCGGGCTAGAGCAGTGTGTTCCAGCCGATGTGCCCATCTATACTCGACACTCACGGGTCCTTCCCAGACCTAGAGCAGTAGCGAGACCGACGGTAGATGACATTGAGACTACAGACTTAGAGGGATCTGATCAGGCTGTAGTCACTGACTACTCTGCAGAGCCTGGAGCACAGCACAGGTACGTCTCATGGTTTATGAGATCATATCCAGGTCCTATCTTTTCACCAGATCATCCGACAGGCTATCCAGGCCCATGGGGACATGGATACCAAGACGAGGACCAGGGATCCAGGTCAGAGGAGCCAGAGGAGGGAGAGGATCATGAGGAGGCGAGAGATCCTGATCCACCTACAGGCGATCAGTCCAGTGCCGAGGAGGAGGAGGAGGAGGATATAGATAGAGAGGAGGATGAGGGAGATGCAGGTGATGATGCGGATGAGGATGACGAGGAGGAGGATAGAGATGATGAGGAGGAATCGGATGCAGCTCCCCACCATTCAGGAGATGATACCATAGCTCTGGATCCACCTTTTATTCCTCAACAGGGGGAACATGAGGCGATACGAAGACATGTTCCTAGTACCATCCAGCCTACACCCATCGTGCACAGATTATTCGAGCGAGGGGAGCCTAGCAGTGCCCAGGCACAGATGGTACCATATCATGATCCCTACTAGCGTGAGGGAGATCCAGGTATAGTAGTTTTATATTGATTGATTAATGTTTTGATGATATAGAATGGTATTAGCAAAAAATCTATTCTACTGCCACAGCTAATGTGCAGGAGTGGCGTTCCCTGATTCAGCAGGCAATGACAGACATTTCCATGATAGCACAGATCCCCAGTTCCTCACAGATTGCCTATAGGCCTCAGGGGAATGCAGGTTGGCATGAGGACTTGTTTTCCCCATTCCGAGTACAGGTAGATATATGGAGGGAGAGAGAGAGAGTCTTATCAGAGGACGTCCAACGGGCACAGCAGAGAGAGAGAGTCCTATAAGAGGACCTCCAGCAGGCGCGGCGAGATCTAGCAGCAGCTCAGGTCGAGGCTACCACCTATCGCGCGATCCTTATGGATAGGGATCGCAGGAGTTCCTCTTGGAGTCACTCACGATCTGTATCGCGCTACACACCCATGGGTCCACCTTCACGGCCAGATCAGGAGGGAGCGTCCAGTCGACACTCTCCAGCCACTAGCCCTAGGGATAGGAGATGATTTTATGATGTAAAAGAGAGGTCACATTTTGGATATACAGTGACCTGTTTTTATATACGATCCACATATATATATATACATGCTTCTCTTTGTCTCAAATGTGTTATCTTTAATGCTTAAAACAATGTATATTTTGTTTTGATTAAATCTAATTCATTTGGTAAATGTACATGTATGTTCAGAATTTAATTTCCATGTGATTGATTTCTTAATGCTCCATGATTAAATTGATACTTGTGTGACTTAATTAAATATTTAATCAAGTACTACATTGATGATAAGGAAGACATATGCATTAAGTCTAAGAATCATATAACTAATGTGATTTAATTCTGAATTTAAACACAACATGATACGATTCTACTTAACACATAAAGACACTGTATAATATGCTAGCATAATAGGAATGTAAATCTTTTACAATTTACATAAATGAATTCAAGACAAACTATAAAGTAAGAAGACACGCTTGTTAGGAACGAAGCAATATAGATTAAACAACATAACATTTAATTCTATTTTGCTTTAATTAAGAGATACTAACATATTATCCAATGTTGAAGAATTGAAAAAAAGAAGATAGATGAAGAATGAAGAATTAAGCATAATATCTACGCAAGTGCATAGCATTAATAGGTTCTTTAAGAGGCGTACCATCTACATCCGCTATTTTGTAAGCACTTGATCCATAATCCTCAATAACGATATATGGTCCAAGCCAATTAGGACTAAATTTTCCCTTTTCTGCAGGTAAGGCATTCACATTGCGTTGATTCTCATAAAGGACTAAGTCGCCTACTGAGAAGGAACGTTGAATAAACTTATCATTATAGCTTCGTTGTAGAGTTTTGTGATACGCTTGAATATGATCAAGAGCATTTATACGCTATTCATCAAGCATCTCAAGCTGTTGAAGTCGTTGTTCTCTATAAGAGTCATCATCTACTATACCTTTGAGAGAAACCCTAAGTGATGGAATCTCTAATTCTAAGGGCATAATAGCATCAGCACCATAAACAAGATTATAAGGAGTAGTTCCCGTAGCAATTCATACACTCGTTCGGTAGGCCCAAAGAGCATAGATTAGCTGGTTACTCCAATCCTTACCATGCTTACTCACGGTTTTGCGAAGAATTTGTTCAATTATCTTATTGGATGATTCGGCTTGACCATTTGACTGAGGATAGTATGGTGTAGAAAATCGATGTTTGATATGATACTTCTCGAGGAATTTCTTCACGTCCTTGTTCTTAAATGATGTCCCATTATCTGAGATTATAGTAGAAGGTATCCCGAATCGAGAAATAATGTTTTCTAGAAGAAATTGACAAATCACTTCAGCAGTAGTAGAGCGAAGGGGAATAGATTCTACCCACTTTGTAAAGTAATCTGTTGCGGTTATAATGAAGGTGTGTCCTTGAGATGAAGGAGGAGAGATTTTTCCAATAAGATCCAAACCCCATGCGGAGAAAGTCTAAGAAGCTACTTGAGAATGGAGTTCTTGGGCAGGAGCATGAATCAAATTATTGTGTTGTTGACATTGATGACATTTTTTAACAAATGAAAAGGAATCCTTCTGCATAGTTTGCCAATAGTATCCCATACGAAGCAATCTATGAACCAAGGATTTGCCCCCAAAATGCCCCCCACAGGCACTTGAATGTGCCTCTTCAAGAGCAACAGGGATTTCCGACTTGTTAAGACAACGAAGGAGAAGACCATCATAACCCCTTTGGTAAAGGACATTAGAAAGAATGATATACCTAGCAGACAGCTTGCGGATTCTAGCCCTAGTGTTCCTATTAGCGGAATCAGGAAAGGTACCATCAGTCAAATATCTTACGATATGCGAGTACCATTCGTCTGAGTCTACAAAGTCACAACATGTTACCAGGCTAGAATCATCTACAATAGCTGGAGAAATAAGGTTGTGAATAATGAATTTAAGATCAACCACAGGGTCCTCTAAAGATACTAGAGAAGCCAGACATGCCATTGCATCCGCATGTCGATTATCTTTTCGAGGAACGGGTTCCATAGTATAAGAATCAAAATTTTGTAATAAAGAGATAGAAAGGTCTTTATATTGTGATAATTTGTCTTGTTTTGCTTGATATATTCCTGTTACTTGTCTTATAATCAATTGCGAATCTCCATAGATATGTATGTGTTTTATATTCAGAGCTAAGGCTGCTTTTATTCCCGCTATAAGAGCCTCATACTCAGCAATGTTATTGGTACACAGGAAATTTAGACGATATGATAAAGGAATGGACTTCTTTGTAGGAGAAATCAGAACAACACCTGCCCCCGATCTCGTACGACACTTAGAGCCATCAAAGTATAACTCCCAAGTTTCATCTTTCTCTATAGAAAGAATGAAGTCATCAGGAAAGGACTCAGGGTTAGGGAAGGAGAAAGGTGAAGGGGCCTCAACTAAGTGATCGGTCAATGCTTGTCCTTTAATTGCTCTTTGTGAAACAAATTTAAGGTCAAATTCAGTTAACATCATAACCCACTTAGCTAGACGTCCTGATAAATCAGTTTTAGAGAAAAGATGCTTCAAAGGATCAAACTTTACCATGACATGGACTTCTGAATTCAAAAGATAATGTCTCAATTTCTGAGTCGCAAATACCAAGGCCAAGCATTGTCTTTCTATCGCAGAATATCGGGTCTCATAATCGAGTAAGGTATGACTTATGTAATAAACCGGACATTCCTTACCATCTTTATCATGTTGTGCCAACAATGCTGCGAGAGCATGAGAAGAAGCAGCTGTATACAGAAGGAAGGGTTTAGAAGGTTCGGCGGGTTGAAGAATAGGAGGACTAGCCAAGTACACTTTTAAATCTTCAAATGCTTGCTGACAGTCTTCATTCCATTGAAAAGTGATATCCTTTTTAAGAAGTTGAGTAAAAGGAAAGGTATGATCCGCAAGTTGAGACACGAACCTACGAATAGCTTGAATCTTTCCTTGTAAGCTTGTAAGTTGAGAGACATTTCTAGGAGGTGGCATATTAACAATAGCATCTATTTTCTTAGTGTCCACCTCAATCCCACGATGCGAAACTATGAACCCTAATAGTTTTCCACTATCCACACCAAAAATGCATTTTCGAGGATTCAAGCGCATGTGATATTTACGAATTCTTTCAAAGATTTGACGAAGGACTTTAACATGATCCATGCAAAGAAAGGATTTGGCCAAAATATCATCAACATAATCCTCTAAAATCTTATGCATATAATCATGAAAGATAAGGGTCATCGCTCATTGATAAGTTGCACCGGTGTTTTTAAGTCCAAAAGGCATCATTATCCAACAAAACGTACCCCAAGGAGTGGTGAAAGCAGTTTTGAATTGATCTTGAGGGTTAATAAAAATTTGATTGTAACCTGAAAAACCATCCATGAAGGATAACAAGGCATGTCCTGCCGTAGAATCAACTATCATGTCAATGTTTGGAAGAGGGAAATCATCTTTCAAGGAAGCTTTATTCAAATCTCGAAAGTCAGTACACATTCTTATTTTGTTATCTGGTTTAGCCACAGCGACAATATTTGAAATCCATGGGGAATAGTCAATAGGGCGGATAAATCCAGCCTCCAATAATTTTTCAATCTCAGCCTTAACAAGCAGAGCCACCTTAGGATTCATTTTTTGAATCTTTTGTTTCACGGGCTTAGCATCAGGAACTAAGACAATATTATGAGTAACGATCTTAGGATCTATACCAAGCATGTCAGAATATGCCCAAGCAAAGATCTCAGGGAATTCATGCAATAGTTCTTCATATTGTTTCTGTTCCTCTTCATCCAAACATTTCCCAATTTTAATAACTTTCTCTTTATTGCAAAGGTCTATCTTAACATCAGTGGTATCACTTATGAGAAGATTACTTTGTTGAGGAGTATCCTTTAACTGAGGGAATTCTTTCACAATCTCATCATTATCAATCTCTTTTCCAAAATAGGCTTCGGTGTTCAAACAATAAGGGAGTCCCCTATTGTGATGATAATAAGGAAGAGTGTCATAGGCTCCCAAGAACTCAGCTAAAGCATCATCGGTAGGGAAGATATCCAAAGCACAGTCACCCGAAGGATCCCCATCAATATACTCAGGGTGCTGCATTGATAGAGATGTAGAAATAGCATCTACACTAATGCATGGCCTTTTAGAAGCTTTAGTACGTTTGCAGGGATTAAAGCCAAGTCCAAAGGCATAATTGTGAAAATTAGTCTCTAGAGGAACTCTTATCCCTTGTTCATGAGCACCACAACCTTTTCCATGATACCCATTTTTAGCAAAAATGCGAAAACCACGACCATAACCATCAGCCATTTCAGGAAGAGAAGGTGGTTTTTCATAAGACAAAGAATCAAACTCTTCATAATTATAGATGTGAGGAGAAGAAGTTTGAGAAGCGGCCACAAAATTATTACTCATAGATTCAGGTAAGGTTGATTGATTTTTAGCTTCTTCTTTCTTTTCAACTTTATGATTTTCAGCTTCTTCCTTCTTTTCAATTTTAATTTCTCTAGAAGGAACCTTATATTCACCTACAAAGGTAGGGTTAAAATCAAGAGATCCCCAGTCATCCTCTGCAAGAACCTTCTTAGGATCAAAATCCTTTTTATGTGTAGTTTCAAGTCGAGAAGGATCCTCTTCAGGAGCTCCAGACTCATCCAAAGAATTCCGATCATCGGAGAGCGAGGATTCATCGATAGGTTTCTTGTTTAAAGAGTCATCTCTAGATGAGGATGGCTTAGAAGAACTCCCTTTGGAAGTAGATGTTTGTAGACAAGCTTGAAAATTAGTATCACCCATCAAAGTGTATGTCTTATTGTTATAAACGAATTTAACTTGTCTATGCAATGTAGAGGGGACAGCTTGCATGCTGTGAATCCAAGGCCTCCCTAATAACAAGTTATATGTTAAATTTCCCGGCATAACATGGATAGGAGTAGGCAAAGTAACAGGTCCCACTGTGAGAGGTAAGGTGATGATACCTAATGAAGTCTTAGCCACATTGTCAAAGCCACGAATGGGACGAGAGTCAGGCTCAATAAGAGACGTATCCACATTCATCTTATGCAATAAATTAATGCTACACACATTAAGGCCAGAGCCATTATCTACTAGTGTTCGTCTTATAGCAGTGTCTTTCATGATAACCACAATCATCAAGGGATCATATTGTTGTTGAATTTCACTAGTAGGCAACTCATCTTGGGAAAACACAATTTGAGCTTTAGGATTCATCACAAAGTTAACAAAAGATGCTATATTACTAGATGTATTCGGTGGAGGAACATTCAAATCTTTCAAGGCATCTTGTAACATTCCATGATAAGCGGAAGAAGTTTGAATCAAATCCCAAAGGGATATCTTAGCAGGGGTAGCTTTAAGTTGTTCTATGAGATCATATTCCTTACCCATAACTTGCGAAATACGGGGAGCTTGAAGAATTGGTTGAGGATTAGGAAGGGAAACTGGAATAACAGGAGGAGGATTAGGTTGCCTATTATTTCTAGTATGATAAGTATGGGCAACCACATGATAACTCTCTCTAGTTATTTGTTTAGCATAACTGTAAGGACTTACAGGTTTTCTTCCTTGCACGGTGATGATTGGTTTATTCGGGGTACGAAAGGAATCATGATCATACCCTCCTTGGATAGTAAGGAGAGGTGTCTTAGAAACTTGAAAGGTGGGAGAAGGATAAGCTCCTTGGACTACAAAGAGAGGCTTCTTATGCTCATTCAAGTTTATCATGTTAACCAATTTAGAAGTTTTGTTCTTGTTTAAAGATTTTGATAAAGCCACAAAGTCATCAAGAGCATCATCCAACAAAGCATGATCATATCGGTTAAAAGGTTTGTCTTTTGATTCAAAAGGAGACATCTCCTCATAGAGGGGATTATTGAAAACAACCATGTTACTAGATTCAGGGGAAGAGTTGATAGGAATGTATCCTTGAGAGGAATCATTCGACTTATCTTTCTCATCACACCTAAATGGCATAGTAACAAGGTTTATGAGTTTTTGGTAAAATGAAGGTTTGGTATCTTTAGGGTTTAAAAACTCATCTAAAGCTTCATCTAATTCATCTTGGCTATACTCATAATAATCATCAAAAGCATGAACATTTTGCAAATAAAAATCTGACATTTTGAAAAGATTGCATAAAATTTAAACACACAATGCAAAGAAACACACTTTTTTTTTTTTTTTTCTTTTCTCTTTAATGAAAATGAAATGAAAACACACTAAATCTAGATCTAGATCTAACAAATGTAATGCAAGAGGAAGCAATGATAGATTCATGTCGGGTTCACCAAAATGTGTGGGGGAAAAAGCAAGACTAGGTTATCATGCCCTAATCCTACCTTTTGACACACATTACGGAATACGAAAGAGCCTAGAGATATCGCACAATTGGCTACTTCTTTTTGTGAAAGAGAGAGCCACGAGATATCTATTAGGATTTCTATTCCCTTGTTGAAATTGTAAGATCAAGTAATGCAAGTTCAAACCCTAATCCCAAAATGCAAGTATGAACTAATAACAAGATTGCAGAATTGAGATTAAACAATGAACAGCTGTAAATACAAGGACGAAATAAGAATGCAGATGTGTAACCGGAGTCAAAATCGGACTGAAAATGTTCGGGATGGGGGCGCGCGCGCCACTGTCCTGAAAACTGCACCGGAAACTGCTGCTCTGCACTCTGGAACACTGTCGGAAAGCTGTCTGCAAACTGTCTGTCCGGAGGACCAGGGCGCCCAGTGCCTCTGTCCCAGGGACCAGGGCGCCCAGCACCCCTGTCCCAGTCTTCTACTCTGCAATTTGATACAGAGTGCTGTCTCGACCTTCTTTCTCCGGATCTGTATCCCGCGGCATCGTCTGAATCCCGAAACCTGCAGTGATATCTGGAAAAGGGTGTATGGGCGGCTATATAGGGTTTTGCCTTAGTCAAACCCCCGCTTCGGTGATTTCCACCTCCACGAATAGCCAAGTTGTTTTGTAAAATGTATTGTGTGTGCAGACCTAGTGTATGTGCAAGGTCCTAAAATGCAAGAAAGCAAACTAGAGCAACCTAGAAAGTAAACCCTAATTGCTTGTAAATGATAACGTAAATGCTCTAAATCAAGATGCAAAGTGATCTAAAGCATGAATAAATGATGTATTGAAGCTTATGTAAAGACATGAAAACAACATGAAATCATACCCAACCCTCAAGGGAGGAGTACAAGCCAATCTTCAGTCGGTAATCTCCTATTGTTCTTCAATGTCTTCCAAGCCCTAAGTGGATGAATGAATTTGATAGATGCTTGATAGAAAGATGTTGTAAGATGTTGAAGTCTTCAAAGATCTGCCCTTTCACTGCATATGAAGTTCCTGGAAACAAAAATCGGATCCCTTCAAATGAGGAAAGAGAGCTTTTATGTATGAAACCCTAGGTCATAAATTCGTATTTTGGCCGACCTAGAGATTGAATATCCCGCCAATTTCTTGGGGTTAAGCTTTATTTTATGATTGGATCACGCTCCTAAAATTTTGGGAAAAATGTCTGGGACCATGTTGCACTCTGGGCGCCACGGTCCCGACAACTTTTCACCAAATTTTCAGGGCCGTCGGATATGATGATTTTAGAGAGAATCCCGAAGTTATAGATGATTTCGAGATGTTTTGACCCCAAAACCAAGCCCCCAAGTTCGAAATAGGACTTAAATAGGGTTTTTGATTAAGTGGTGTATTGGAGGAATAAAATGCGAAGGGCACGCTTTAGTGAAAGGGGCCCAATTTTATAATGATGAAATAGGACCTTAGACCTAATTAATTTGATTAATTAAGTGCTTAAGGAGAAATGCAATGCAGAATGTAAAATGCACTAAGGCGGGTGCTAAACTAGGTGTGAAATTGTACCACCTTAGCAAGTGCGTACAATTTACGCCGCTACATAAAGATAAACATCTTAGAAGTTATCCCTTAGGAGATCATCATCCTCCTAATATAGATCATAGGGAGAAGGAGGATAACATCGGAGAGGGACTACCACAAGAGCTTCATCAAGAACCTCACCAATAGCAAGAGTGAGGGATGAAGCAACATCAACATTTGTATCCACAAGTTGAAAGGAGGCAAGGGTCAACTATCATGAAAATATTATGGACAATGATGGGATATCCTCCAAGGAGCCAAACATGCAAGCCTCCGTAGAGGAAGTAGGTGACTCAGTTGAAGAAGATGAAAAAAGAATCAGACTTCTGACCTATAGAAGAGAGGCAGTGAAAAACTCAAGAGAAGGTGGATCCTTCTCAAGAAAACACACAGAAACAGGCGAAACAACGGGCATTGAATGAGGCAGAGAAAGGGATGAGGAACATACCTATGAAGATTTTCACCTTCAAAATTTTGGGACGGGGCCCTACTCGAGCTTTGCATTTGGGTGGAATAGGAGAAACAAGTCTCCTATCAACCGTAGCAAGCTGAAGGACCCTAGGAAAAATATGATGCTAGAATGGTCATGATACAGGGGAGCAGACAAAGCTACACTGGACACCACCTACGTATGCAGCATATCAACAGGCTGAGACAACGAAGGTACATCTAACATAGAAGCGATGAAGGGAGGTTCCAAAGAAAGAGTGATGAAAACCTGCACCCATTTAGGAGGTTCATCAATAGACCCTGAAGCAGCCCGAAGTAAAACAAAGATGATCCAGAAACATGAGTAGTCGATGAAACAAGGGCTAATGTGATAGAATTGGGTGTTGTAGAAGCACTAGGAGATTGTGGATAAGCATCACACTCTCAAGTCATGGCATGTCGATAGCACTTACACTCATGAGGAGACTTATTATGATGGAGATGAGGGCCACCAATTGGAGCCTAAGAGGACTCATGAGCATCATGCTCCATAGGATAGGCCCCCAAAACCTTATCGAGAACAAGACAAGGTCCAGTCGATGGAAGAGGTGCATCTGATATAGGTACCATGTTCATAGTAACAAGTGCCCTACCTCGCTTTGATCAAGGAGAAGTTGGAGGGACAGAGGGTGCTAAGATGGGCTAGGAAATAGGAGCAAGAGGTGAAAAATGAACATCAGAGGATTGCTTCCCTTTCTTATATCAGGAGGGTCGAGGGATATCAACAAATATTAAGAGCTCGAAGGGAGGGAGGGCCGCAGACTTTGACAACGTGGGTGCCTTTACCTTGTTTACATTGGGTGCAGTCACAAGAACATAAGACACCACCAGAGACTATGCAGTCATGGGCAGATAGGGAGGTCTATTTGGAGGAACAGGCTTAGCCTTAGCCCCTAATGATGAGGGGACATGAGGCACTACATACTCCAACAAAGGAATAGATGGAGGAGAAATCGATGCAAGAAGAGGAAATGAATAATTAGGCTGAGCTGATTAAGGGGCCAACTCCCCCATCTTATACTGATAATATGTGTAGTACATCAAGGAACCATGAGGAAGGATGGGCCCCATTGGAGAAGGCCATAAATGATCTAACAAAAAAATTTGTCCGACCTATGAGGGGTTAGTATCTAGTGTCCTACATAACATGGACCAAACCCTCATGGGGGAACTTTAGACATTTGTGAATAACTGAAGGGACCGCATCCATAGCAATCAACCAAGGAATGCCTAGTTTAACGCAAAATAGGTGTGATTCAAGAATTATCACAAACATAGAAGACATAGCCTTGGGCCCCATGAGGACCATCAAGGTAATGCTACCCAAAGGAGGGATAGAGAAACTATCATGTGTCCTCAAGGTTTCTCAACATTCATCATATGCAAGCTTATGCCAATCGTTCATGAATAAAGTCTCCTCCATAATGATATTGACTCTGTATGATTGGTCAACCATCACACTTGTGATAGTTTGACCATTCAATTTAGCAGAGAAGTATAGAGGGGCAGGCTCTCCACAATATGAGGCATCCATAGGGGTGAATGATAATGACATGTCTAACACCTTCCCCTTTTGGCTTAGAGGCAAGCAAATGGGAGTGATATTGACCATGTTCACAAATGGACCATCATCTGAAGGAGGATTTGATGTAGAGAAAATTTATCGAATGTGAGGGAAATGGATCAGAGTACATCTACAAGTCACTTTTGGTCTTATCAATAGATTTGTTTGACTTGTGCTTCCACTCACTAACTTTAATCGGACCACTATCAATGTGGTCTTGGATAATATTCCAGAGATGGATACATCATTGTGTCATGACCAAGTATGCAATGGTAATGCCAAAATTTTGACCCATTCTACCAATGTGGATATGGTTTATTATCAGAAATTGGTCTAACCTCAGGAAGGGTAATCAGATTGTCTTTTAACGATCACTACATTATGCTTAAATAAGAGTCATTCATTTTATTGTAGACTCTATTATGTTGTTATCCCTGTGTAGGAGCTGCCGAAGGAACAACCACAACATTAGCTATGGATTTTTTCTTCCTAAACCCTTCCATGGACATTCCTGTGAAAGACCCACTATGAGGGTTCGAAGTAGAATCTCTGAACTACATCATGGTGTGCTGGTAGTTTATGAGTGCAGAACACATATTGGAAAAGTTTTGGTAACGATTAAGAGACAACTTGTCTCTCAATGCCAGATGTATATTTCCAATGAAAATCCTCTACAAATCACTATTTGGTAGGGAAAAGGGGATCTTGGTAAAGATTGATTGATATCTTGAGATAAAATCTGTGACCTTTTTATTGGGTTTCTACTTACAGTGAATAAGGTCAACGATAGTGACCCTGCAACCAATGTTAGCATGAATTTTTTTAAGGAAGCTGATCAAAGGTGCAGATGGAATTATCTGGCAAGGATTTGTACCACTCTAACATGGTTCCCTTAAGGGACTGCGAGAACAGTTTAAGCAATACTGATGGGATGGGGTTTGGGGTAGACTAGCCTAGTCTATACTCTTGGATCCTTTCCTTGGATCACCAGGTGTTCTAACCACACCCTAGGGTCTCTAAGACTCCCCCTAATTGTGGAACCCCCTGACCTTGCCCAATCCACCCACCAAAAATTTGAAAAACTACTCCTAAGGTCTCACCTACTCATGAGATTCAAGAAACCCTTACTTAGGCCAATGAGGGTTAGGCTTGTTCCACACCTTCCTAGGTCTTAGCAAGGTTAGGTCAGGTCTAATTCATGGTTTTTCCACCCTTTCATGTGCCCCCAAGAGGTTTCAAGCTTCCAACCCCTTACCGATTTCACTATTTTGTGTTTTGCCTACAAGATAGGGCTACAAGGATTATGACCAATTAGGCCTCCTACCCGGTCCTTTAGGGCTCCCTCTCACAAATGATGCACTTGCTTATGAAACTTCCCAAAAGACCTGCTATTCATTTGGCAAGGACTTGAGGATTTTTCAGGTTTTAGGCCTCCAAGTGTCCGTACACTGCCCTAGGGGGATTTCAAGGTTTTTAAGGGTTTTTAGGAGGGTTTTTAGGCCTGCTAGGGTCACAATGTGGGTTTGGTGCTCTTGCCACCTTTTTTGGATTGGTGGAAGCTCCTCCTTCACACCAATGATACTCCACTCACCCCTCTACAACTCCTCCAAAGGGTCTCCTCTGACCTTCCTTTCTCTCCAAGACCTCTGCAACTTAACCCTTCCTAGTCGGGCACTGTCCAGTCTCACCTAGGAGTGGGTCTTCAAATGGCCTCCTTGCATTTTCAAGGGCCCTGCTTGCATAGAATTATAGTATAGGGTCTGTACTCTCATTCCACATGGTTTCATGGTGATTCCACAATGGGGAATGGAGTTATGATCCCATAGACACAAACCAGTCCAAAACTGGACAGAGAGAATGCAACTTACAAAATATTTACAAACACACCTTACTTACAAACCAAAATTTAATATAAATGCTCAAAATTAAAGTTAACACACCATACAAGACACTCCATGCATTTTTTCATAAAAATTAATCCATAAACATTCTTCTTTTACTCCATTTGTGCCGACTGGCAACAAATCTGCAGTCACAGTCAAGTCACTTTGCTTGGGTCATGCAATATCTGACATCCAACCCTTTAAATTAGGGTTTGAAATTACTTATAGCACCTTTTCCATGGTCTATGTGCCCATATTAGGGTTGTCCATGCCACATTAAAGATTTTGACCTCATGGTGGAAAAGTTGCTTGACAACTTTTAAAAGTTGTCATGCAACTTTTGAGCAACTTTCTCAATGTTGCTTTTCTTGACTCCTAGACCCATATTGAGCTAACCTAAGGACACCATCATGCTAAGAAAGACCCCTAAACACCTCAAAGGCACACATACCCTCAATTTTCAAGAAAATCTCAATCTTGACTTATGACCCTAAGACCTTAACTAGGACCCTAACTAGGACCCATGAGCACTTGGCTCTTTATTTTATATACAATGGCTTCATTGAGAAGCAAGAACACAAGCCAAAACTAATGGTGGGAGCCCTTTGAAGGGTTCTCCTGCATGATACTCCACCTCTGCAACAAGCTAAGGAATTAGGGGAGTGAGAAGAGCCGGATCAATACCAAGCTTCTTGAACTTGATCTCCTCCACCCAAGTAGCTTTAGATACAAGTTGACCTACCCACTTCACTAAGTGCTCCATGTAGACCTTATGTCTATTAGACTTCTTCACCCTTGACTCCAAAATCTCCTCTGCTATAGGCTTCTTCACTTGAGGTAAGGCATTCACATCCAAGTCTTGCAGTACCTTGGCTTGGTTTTCAATCTGCCCTTCTATCTCACCCTTATACATGATCAGATCAGCAACATTAAAGACTGGAGAAATGGCTAAGTCTGAAGGAAGTTCAACCTTATAAGCGTTCTCACCATATTTTGATAGAATTCTACAAGGTCCTACCATCTTCATTTGTAGTTTGGTAGGCTTACCACTTTGCATCCTAGCTTTGCTCAAATGGACCATCGCATAGTCACCCACCTTGAACTGAACCTCTCTCCTTTTCTCATCCATTTTGACCTTTAGTTTTTGAGTGGATTAAAGGATGGCTTTCTTGACTTGCTCTTGAACTTCCTTGACGGTTTGAGTGAAGTCCTCTGCTTGGCCACTTTGCATCTCCATGGAGCCAAGTTCCCTGAGTTCACACACTCCTCTTGGATGTCTACCATAGACAACCTCAAAAGGACTTCTTCCAGTGGTCCTATTTACACTGTCATTATATGCATACTCTACTTGAGGAATGATTAGGTCCCATGTCTGCCCATATTCCTTAGTTAAACACCTCAACAAGTTGCCTAACACCCTATTTATGACTTCAGTTTGACCATCAATTTGTGGATGGTAAGCTGAGCTAAATGAGGGGTTAGTTCCAAGTCTCTTCCACAATGTTTGCCAAAAATGGCCCAGGAACTTGCTGTCCCTGTCTGAAACAATGTTGAAAGGGAGTCCATGAATCCTAACAATCTCCTTAAAGAAGAGATATGCAACATAGCTAGCATCATGTGTAGTCTTACATGGAATGAAATGGCTCATCTTGGAAAATCTATCTACTACCACATAGATGTTGTCCATACCTATCTTTGTCTTGGGAAGTCCTACTACAAAGTCCATGCTTATGCATTCCCAAGGCCTATTTGGGTATGGTAATGGTTGATAGAGACCAACATTTCTTGATCCTCCTTTTTCTCTTTGACACACACCACATTGCTCCACATACCTCTTCACATCTCTTGGCAACTTGGGCCAATAGTAGTACCTTTGTATTAAGTCCAAGGTTTTGTTGACTCCAAAGTGCCCACTTAAACTACCATTGTGTTTCTCTTGGATGAGGTTTTCCCTCATGGATCCCCTAGGCACACACAACATATTACCCTTGAACAAGAGACCATTTTGGAGAGTGTAATCTGTATACCCACCATGGAAATGGTTCTCAAATTCCTTGCAAACCTTGTAAGCTGATGAGAAGTCTTCATCTCCTTCATAGAGGTCCTTGAAACCTTCTATTCCTATGCTTTGCAACTGTAGTTCTTGAACTGTCAACAACTTCTTGCTTAATAAATCTGCCACCTTGTTGAGTTGCCC
The DNA here is from genome assembly GCF_030272615.1 of Cryptomeria japonica. Taxonomy (NCBI): domain Eukaryota; kingdom Viridiplantae; phylum Streptophyta; class Pinopsida; order Cupressales; family Cupressaceae; genus Cryptomeria; species Cryptomeria japonica. Next base: position 24,011,117 of record NC_081413.1, on the reverse strand, counting down.
CTTCTTATGCTTAATGGTGAAGGTGAAGGATTGGAGGTATTCCATCCATTTCAAATGTCTGTTGCTAAGCTTATCTTGAGTGTTAATGTAACTCAATGCCTGGTTGTCTATGAACACCACAAATTCCTTTGGAAGTAGGTAATGCCTCCATTTCTTTAGAGACTGCTCTAATGCATACAACTCTAGGTCATAGGCTGATTACTTCTTCTTTGCTTCATTGAGCTTCTCACTAAAAAATGCCACAAGTCTTCCCTCTTGACTCAATACACCCCCTACTGCAATTCCACTTGCATCACACTCCAATGTGAATAGCTTGTCAAAAAGTAGGTAGGAGAAGGATAGGTTTTGTGGCTACTTCTTGCTTCAACAATTGAAATGCTTTGTCAGCCTGCTCAGTCCATTTAAACTTAGTTTTAAGGCCTCCTTTTATGGTGTCAAGGACTGGTGCACATATGCCACTGAAGTTCCTCACAAACTTCCTATATAATTGAGCTAAACCATGGAAACTCCTAACTTCAGTCCCTGTTCTAGGTGCAGGCCAATTCAAGATTGCCTCCACTTTGCTTGGATCCATCTTCAAGGTTCCCTTAGACACCACAAATCCTAAGTAGACCAGCTCTTGCTTCAAGAAGTCACACTTCTCTAGGTTGATGGATAACTTATCCTCATGCAACCTCTCTAAGACTAACCTCAAATGCTCAAGGTGCTCCTCTTTGGTTGTGCTATAGATGAGAATGTCATCTAGGTACACCACCACAAACTTGCCTGTGAAGTCTTTTAACACCTCATTCATCAACCTCATGAAGGTGCTTGGGGCATTGGTGAGTCCAAATGGCATCACAAGCCATTCATACAATCCTTCTGTGGTCTTGAAATCAGTCTTCCACTCATCACCCTTGTTGATTCTAATCTGGTGATAACCACTTTTAAGTTCCAACTTGGTAAAATACATAGCACCTCCTAAACAGTCCATCAAATCCTCTATTCTAGGAATAGGAAACCTATACCTTATGGTGATCCTATTGATTGCCCTTGATTCAGTGCAAAGTCTCCACTTGCCTCCCTTCTTTGATGCAAGCACTACCAGGACTGCACATGGGCTGATGCTCTTCTTAATCGGTCCTTGTTCCAATAAATCCTACACTTGCCTTGCTACCTCCTTGTTTTGATCAGGTGTGAGCTTATATGCAGCTTTGTTAGGTAGGGATGCATCGGGAACAAAGTCTATTTGATGGCTTATAGACCTTCTTGGTGGGAGTGTTGTAGGTGCTCCATCACTCACTATGTCCTTATACTCTTGCAACATGTGTTTCACCTCCTTGGGTACTTTTGCCTACAGTTGTCTTCTTCCTCCTTTGGCTTCACAAAGATGGCACACTTCACTATCTCCTCCTCATGTAGCAAGTGTAGGAAATCTTTACTAGTAGCCAATAAGACACTAGATGTTCTTGAAGTTCCCTCTTCATTCTCTGTCAAAGACTGAATCTTGAAGGTCTTGCTATCCTTCTTAAAGGAAATGGAGTTCTCCTCTCCATCATAGATTACCTTCCTATCAAATTGTCAGGGTCTACCTAGCAATAGGTGATAGGAATCCATGGGTAACACATCACAAAGGATCTCATCCTTGTATCCCCCAATGGAAAACTCTACCCAAGTCTGTTCATTGACTAGCACACTCTGCTCATGATTCAACCATGTCACCTTGTATGGGTTAGTGTGGGGTATCCTTGTGAGTTTCAACTTCTTGGTTTCCTCCTCTGATATTATGTTATCAGTTGACCCTGAATCAAATATCACCTTGCAAACTTTACCAAGGATCTTGCATCTCACCCTAAACAATGCTCTCCTATGCTTAGGTTCGTTCTTGACTGGCTGTCTTATCAAGACCTTATTGAACATCAGATTTTCGCCAATCTCTGATTCAATATGGTCCACCTCAGGTGTCTTGCTGCTTGAAGAGTCTTCATGTCCATAAGCGACCCTCTTTCCACTGTTAGATGATGTAGGCTTGTCAAGGCATCTATATGCCGAGTGTCCCAATTGTCCACAGTTGTAACACTTCATAGTTGCAAAGTAGGAGTTACCCTTGCCGGTACCTCTACCCCTACTTGGACCACCTTGTGCACCTCTTCCTCTAGAATGGCCCTCTCTAAGATTGGTTTCACTGCCATGTTCAGTCAACTTGGCTTCTCCTTGGTTCCTCTGCTCATTTGCCTTGCTTTAGTAACCACCCTGGTGGTTCATTTGTTCTCTACCTCTTCCTCTACCCCTGTTATTAGAGTCTCCTTTCCTTTTGTTCCTCTCTTCTACCTTGATAGCAAGCTGATGACATTTTTCAATAGTATTAGGAGTCCATAGGCTTATCTCCTCTTGAATGTTCCACTTTAGGCTGCTTAGATACCTATCCACCTTAATAGATTCATCTTCTTGGACTTTGGATCTAACACAAAGTTTTTGAAATTCTTCGGTGTAGGTGGTCACATCAAGGTCTTTTTGCTTCAAACCATGTCTCTTCTTATGAAGTTGGACTTCATAGTCCTCTGGTAAGTAGTTCTCCTTGATCTTACTCACCATGGCCTTCCAATTGGCAATAGGTAGCTTCCCCATGCTAACTCTCTCTTCTTGTAGGTACTTCCACCATGTCAAAGCTGCTCCCCTTAATCTTGATTTGGCAACCTTAACATTTTGAGCCTCTATCACTCCCTCACACTCAAAGTGGTTTTCCATACCCTCAATCCATTCCATGGCAGTGTCAATGTTCATCCTTCCACTAAAATGTGGCAATCCTTCAAAATCTTTGGTGTTCAAAGCCTTAATAGCCTTCACAAATGGTTCTTCATTAAACAAGGGATCTAGTTCAGGTATAATGTCATCTATATCAATGGTTTTCTTTCCTTTATCTTTGGTGTCTTCACCCCAAGGTCCTTGTGTCCTCTGATCCACCACTTGCTGCAGCTTATCCCTTATCTCGCTCATAGCTTCTTCAAGGAGTCTATTCTTCTCCTTCTGCTCTTCTACCTCCCTAGGCAACTCTGCATTAGTGACTATTCTGCTTTCTCCTACTGATTCACCAGAATACAGAGACATACAAGGTCCACCAAACCTTTAACTTGCTCTGATACCAATCTGATGGGATGGGGTTTGGGATAGACTAGCCTAGTCTATGCTCTTGGATCCTTTCCTTGGATCACTAGGTGTTCTAACCACACCCTAGGGTCTCTAGGACTCTCCCTACTTGTGGAACCCCCTGACCTTGCCCAATCCACCCACCAACAAGTTGAAAAACTACTCCTAAGGTCTCACCTACTCATGAGATTGAAGAAACCCTTACTTAGGCCAATGAGGGTTAGGCTTGTTCCACACCTTCCTAGGTCTTAGCAAGGTTAGGCCAGGTCTAATTCATGGTTTTTCCACCCTTTCATCTACCCCCAAGAGGTTTCAAGCTTCCAACCCCTTACCAAATTCACTATTTTGTGTTTTGCCTACAAGATAGGGCTACAAGGATTATGACCAATTAGGTCTCCTACCCGGTCCTTTAGGGCTCCCTCTCACAAATGATGCATTTGCTTATGAAACTTCCCAAAAGACCTGCTGTTCATTTGGCAAGGACTCAAGGATTTTTCAAGTTTTAGGCCTCCAAGTGTCCGTACACTGCCCTAGGGGGATTTCAAGGTTTTTAAGGGTTTTTAGGCCTGCCAGGGTCACAGTGTGGGTTTGGTGCTCTTGCCACCTTGTCTGGATTGGTGGAAGCTCCTCCTTCACACGAATGATACTCCACTCACCCCTCTACAACTCCTCCAAAGGGTTCCTCCTCCTCTAACCTTCCTTTCTCTCCAAGACCTCTGCAACTTAACCCTTCCTAGCCGGGCACTGTCCAGTCTCACCTAGGAGTGGGTCTTCAAATGGTCTCCTTGCATTTTCAAGGGCCCTGCTTACATAGAATTATAGTACAGGGTCTATACTCTCATTCCCCATGGTTTCATGGTGATTCCACAATGGGGAATGGAGTTATGAGCCCATAGACACAAACCAATCCAAAACTGGACAGAGAGAATGCAACTCACATAATATTTACAAACACACCTCACTTACAAACCAAAACCTAATCTAAATGCTCAAAATGAAAGTGAACACACCATACAAGACACTCCACATAGGTTTGCATGAAAATCAATCCATAAACATTCTTCTTTTACTCCATTTGTGCCGACTGGCAACAAATCTGTAGTCACAATCAAGTCACTTTGCTTGGGCCATACAATATCTGACATCCAACCCTTTAACTTAGGGTTTGCAATTACTTATAGTACCTTTGCCTCGATTTTTGTGCCCATATTAGGGTTGTCCACACCACATTAAATATTTTGACCTCATGGTGGAAAAGTTGCTTGACAACTTTTAAAAGTTGTCATGCAACTTTTGAGCAACTTTCTCAATGTTGCTTTTCTTAACTCCTACACCCATATTGAGATAACCTAAGGACACCACCATGCTAAGAAGGACCCCTAAACACCTCAAAGGCACACATACCCTCAATTTTCAAGAAAATCTCAATCTTGACTTATGACCCTAAGACCTCAACTAGGACCCATGAGGACTTGGCTCTTTATTTTATATACAATGGCTTCATTGAGAAGCAAGAACACAATCCAAAACTAATGGTGGGAGCCCTTTGAAGAGTGCTCCTACACCAAATACAAAGTCCAAGCTATGGTAATCTCTACACATGGTCATAAAATAGTCAATGTGCACATTAGGGTCCCCATCACCCTTGAACCTATCAAACTTTAATGACTCGGCCATAGGAGGAAGGTTGGTGTTTAGGATAGTGATTTGAAGGGGGCTCTTCCCCTAGTATGCATGCATAGACGATTGACCAGAAGCAGATGCCAGGTTTCTAAGTTATAATTGTAACTATCTTATATTCTATAGGATAGTGTTTAAGACAAGATTAGAGGGTGGAGGAGGTGGAGGTGGGCCATATGTGTCACCACCTCCACTAGTACCTCAAAGAGGACCAATGCCACCACCTCCAGCGATGCCCCTAGTGCCACCAGTAGATGTAATGCTAGTGCTAATCGTAGAGATATGACTTATAGCAGAGGTAGAGGTCAAGCTATTAGACATACCCATATAACCCAAGGGAGTGGATGAGGCATTGATGTTAGGAATAGTGGGTCCAGGATCAGCCATGTGTACCATCAAACTAGGTATGTCAACACCAAGTTGAGAACCACAAGTGTCAGACTGGCCATCCTGGGGAGAAGCACCAACCAAAGGCACATGGTTCTTAACAATCATAGATAATGTCGTCAACATCCCCAAGCCTCTTCTATCCAAGATAAACATGTCTCTCAGAGTGCTTACAACATTTGCGGCCTAGGGGAGGAAATTCTCCCAATTCAGGAAACCCTCAAAGTCTCTTAGATTCTACTCTAGGCTCTAGCATGTTAATCTATTCAAAATCAATGGTGACGACAAAATCATGATGAACAATAGGAGGGGAAGATGGAGGACAATTTCTCAGAGAATTTTTTTGAGATTTGGATTGCGAATTAGGTGGAGAAGGACCCCCTATCAAAATGGTCTTAAGGGGGTAAGAAGCTAGGAAATCATTTGGGTCAAGAAGCTGATCATTAAACATTGGACATGACCTAGGAGGACTGTAGCGATTTGTAGGAATGCTCTTCCTAGTAGTCTTTCTCACAACAACTCTCATGGTATTCTAGGTCGTAAATCTAATGGACAAGCTTCACAACACTTTGACCACACTACAAGGATGTCACAAGTCTATAGCACTTGTGATAAAGAGAGTTATTTTTGAGGTTTGTTTCAAGGTTAAGATGTGATAATGTTTGTCTTTTTTTTTGTCTTTAAATGCAGTTAAGAAACAAAGACCAAAGAAAATGATAATGCAACAGGTTCACATTAGGTTCACCAAAATGTAGAGGACTAGATTTATTACCCCCCAAGGTGATGGACCTTATGGAACAAACCTACCTTCTTTCTACCTCACTTAAACTGGCACTTAGTGTGATCCAGGGGATGAAAATGCTAAACTAAATGAAGAATAAGGCAAATTACTATCAAACAAAGTTCTCGAATGACTTTGTTAAGCCTTTTTCTCAAAGACGAGCGTGAGAGACTAGGACACCAACGTGACACACTGTCATCCTATAAGGACGGGGTACAAAATTTGTATAGAAATGGCAATTATGACTATATTACTAAATAAATACGGAAAACAACCAACTAAGCTAATGATGCAGAATACGAAATACTAGAATGACATGAGAAGAAGGAGTGAGGGAAGCTCAAAGCCGGTCCATGATTGAAGCCTCCCGCAAGGTGACTACCTTCCCATTATTGTAAACCTTCACACAAGCAAGAAGGAAAATGTTGGGGGTTGTGTTTTGGAGTCTGCCTTAGTCAGACCCCCATTTTGGTGTTTCCACCTCTATAGACAACCCAAATGATAGCAACGATGAAATTAAATGATAAAGATGAAAGAAATGTGATAATAGATTGAGATGAAAGATTATGAATATGCAAATAAATCAAGGAAAGTAAGTGAACTCCCTTTCCAAGACCTGTGAAGACAACACTATGAGTAGCTCTAGAGAATGCAACAATGGTGGTCTCGTGAAAACTTGTGAATATTGCCTAAGAAGACTACCAAAAGCTTTAACCTACAAGAAAATGATCAAGAATCCTCTAAAATGCCTTCAAATGGGAGACATAAAGCCCCTAGAAGGAAAATTGACATCGGTGAGCGCATGAAGAGGTGTTACGATTCCTTCCAAGTGCAAGCATAACACTCAAATGACCACTTGCAGAATGTTAGATTCATGGGATGCTAACACATCACGTGGACACTAACGCATCATGTGGACATCTCTACGTCAATCTAGTGTCTTGGGGATGATAGGTCAACAAAGTTGGTAAGATTCCAGTTTGAAGCCAACGAAGCAATCTAGGTGGGCAAAAAGACAAAAGTGGTGGTACGCGACCTCTGATGATGTGGAGGAAGGCACCATTTGTTGTGTTGAATTGTACAAGGTGTGATTTTTGATATTACAATGAAAAAATACGAGGACCAAAAAGTGGCCATGCCACTTTTTTACCCCTAGTGAGTATAATAAAAATACATTATAATATATTCATGTTGTTAAATTGACATTAAAAACAATCAAAACTTCCTCATTTTCATCTTTGCTTGCTCCTCAAATCCACAATTTGCAATCGTTTTGGAGAACACTAGCATTGTTGGATACTTTGTTCATTGTCATTTGTATGCTAGATTATTACAAAAATATATCAGACATCACCAAGGTCAAAGAGGTAAAAAAAAAATAGTTTAAATTATTGTAAAACTTGGATCAAATAAATAGAATTAATTAGTTTTTTAAGTGGAATTTTTTCATTTCTATGAGTTGAGAATGCACCATCAAATGATCAACCATTATCCTATTCATCAAAACCTTGTTTAAGAACAACCAAAAGAACCCCCTCCTTCAATGCCTCGCCATCCTCCAGGAATGTAAGAAAATATATTAGGTCAAAGAGAAAAAAATAGAGATAACTTGAGGCATTAGTTAGAAAGTTTAGAGATCTAGCAACAACAAACTCCCATAGGTCCACTCTTTCCAATTCACAAGAATCCATCATTTCTCACAGAGTAACCATGAGTGGCCAAATCAATAGTTGGTCAGACAAGAGGGAAGAACTAAGACAATTTTATGCAAAAAAAAATTATGAGCAAATTAAATAAAATTTACTTGTGTTCATTATTCACTAACCCAAAAATCAATGAATCCATACACAACACTTGAAAAAGGTTCCCTATCCATTAGTTCCACCACAAAGGTATAAGGAGTAATTTTTGGGGTTAGGTGGTGGATTATTTTTTTACCATCCTACATGCAATAAAAATGAATTATTGTAATATTTTCTTGAGCAAATCTATTACAAGTTTTTCCTTAATGAGATCTCTAATCAACTCAAGGTGTAGGAGTTCTAGGGTAGATTTGGGGGCTCTTAATAGGACAAAGTGTGGGTAAAACTCCAAAAACTAAGAATTGAGACCCATATCTAGACTAGAGTTTAAACATGTCACTTTCTCTTCAGTTGTGAAGGAAGGTGCTGACATCAAGACCCTAGAGTCCATTAGCTCTCTCACTCAAACCCTTTTACAACACACTAGGCCTCTAGCATAGGATGATTTTGGTAATTCTTCTAGGACTCAATATACACCTCACTTTATTAAACTACCCCAATCTTTTTGTTTATGGGTTTGAGGATGATGAGGATGCCCATGGCAAGTAGGACGATGCATGTATACTGCATTAGATGGCCTTGAGAGGTGATTTACTAAATCAAACATATGGTATTGATAGTTAGATAAATTTAAATATGGTCAAATTTAATTTATTATATTTTATTTTTAAATGTAAGATTAATTATACTTTAGATTGATTATAGTAAAATGTGAGGGTAAAAGCGTTCACCATATGCTTGGTGGCCCTCTACCTCTTGATTAGATGTTGATGTTGATCCCATAGGAATGTAACTAGTAAAGAATCAATAAATATAGTACATGTGAATATTTTAACCTTATATAAATGGTGATATTATAGCTCACATTGGATGTTGAATAGTTTAATGTTGGGCCTTCAACACAACACCTACCAATCAGAGTAGTCACACAACTTTCACTCAGGCAAGCTTTACTATTTTTAATCACTAAAAGTTTCTAAAATAATCAATGTAAACTTTGGTATTTTAATAACATTATTTCATTTTTAAATGATGACATTAGTTGATACTCATAATATTCATAGAACAATGATGCATGGTATTCCCACAATAGTATCACAGTCAATGCCTTTGATAGAGGTAGAAGTCAATTTACTAAATTTTATATTATATTTGTTGTTTTATCTATCTATTATTTAAAATTTGAATGATATTTGTTTTTATTTTAGTTTATATATTGATGCTTTCAACAAGGCTTCACAACTTCAAATTGTTAACATGCCCCTTTTATGAATTAAAAGATATAAAAAATAATTTAGAGAGTATCAGTATATCGTAAGTGATTATTATGTTATATGTAATTATATCATTCAATTTTTATATATTAATGTATATACTTTTTATTGTCTTAGGTGGAGCCTGAAGAAAATTTAGAGAGGGTGAATTTGAAAGAAACCACAATCATATTTATTGGCCAAAAAACCCATATATACATACATCAGTCCAAAAATATGCAATATGTAGTTCAAGAAGGGTCCAGAATAGGAGCTTTTGAAGATAGGATGTAATATAGGGATATTATCTAAGGGCCATGTTCCCTATTGTAGCTATTAGTAGTTAGTAAGATCTATTCATGGGAATAAAAGATATAGAAAAGATTAAAAAAAAAGATCAAAGAGTGAAATATAATGTATTAAGGAGGTATGAGGAAAGCAAATTCTAATTTATTATGTGTGTGTGGTATTTTATTTTAATTTATAACTAGCATAGGATCCAAAATACCTTTCCTTGTTGCTTCAATGGGACTAAGTCTAGGGTATAAGGCTACAAAATTAGAAATCCTTTGGGTGTAGAACTTCAGTTTGCATCCCTCAACATTTTTTTATAACATTGGTTCTATTGTTAGGACCCTGGTTAGTTTCTATTGAGGTTTACTAGGAAAATTTTAAAATTATAAAACCATTACCAGATCAAGAAACAAATAAAAGATGATGGAAAAGCTATGATTGATCAATCAAATTTATGTCTTCTTGATGTCTACCATGTGGGAGTGGGTTAGGTGCCAAGGGGATGAGAAATAGAAAGGAGGAAATGGTTTGGAGAGACCTAAGAAAGGATGTGACCACTGATATAACTCCAGGTAACCACCATGGGACACAATATAGGAGTAATGCAATACCAAATCTTAAACACCCATGGCCAAAGGAGACAAAAGAAATTTGATGCAGCCATAGCCGGTAAAAACACTCAAAAGAGTCAACCAACTTATGCAGCAAGAGAGACACAACGAAAACAAAAAGAAAACATAACAAGTTCACATAAACAGATCATATTAAAGCCTTAGAACTTCCGGTAATCATCATATTATCATCAAAGAACATCTAGTAATTAACTGGTTACATGTAGGCTTCAAGCCAGATACAATCCAACCAGGACTCTACGAATCAACCAGATCACAATATGTGAATCTCTATCCTTATTCTTAGTTCTACTACCTCTGCCCCTACAAATGATTATATATTATCATATTTCTACCCACCGGAACATATTTGGGTCAGCCTCTTAAGATTACATTCACCATTACAGGAAAATGGAACGTTTAATTAGGTCGACCCTAGGAATTAGATAAATCTTTCTAGAAAATAACAACCAAGTGATGCAGTTCAGTAGGAAGGTCGACCACATGCCAAAGAAAATCGAACAAGACCCAAGATAGATCCACATGCCAAGAAACCAAATGAACTGAAAATTTGGAATCAAGAACATGAAATCGTTTGGAAACCAAACACAAGATCTACCACAAAGAAAAAGCAACTACTGGTATCAACCGGTAAGAACATAGAAAACTACACAAAGAACTAAACAAGAACAAAATTGAAAGGAAATATTTTTGGTTGATGCGAGATTTCTCATCGAATGGGGATGCTCCTGCATCAGAAAACCCAGGTAGAAAAAGATGTTCCATGAGAGACAACTCATGAAAATCTAAAAGGATTCAGAATGAAGATCCCATGCTCATTTCTGATCCAAACATCTTCCTTATCTGCCAACCTTTTCTTTATCTCCTCCGGTGCCTCAATGTGCTTCTCTAACCTTTGACTCCCTTTTTTCGCTTTCTTTGCTTCAGATTTGCACATGGTCTCTGTTTCTGCAACTCTGATTTGGTTATGCGACAAGACTTTATCTGGTTTATCACCATAAGCTCTCTGTCATCTGGTTCCATCCATCCATCAAGCTCAACTATCAGATCCTTTTGCAAGCTTGTGTCACCTTCTAGTATAACCTCTGTAACTGATTCTATCAGATCTTTCTTCAAACCTCTGATATGACCTCTGCAATTGGTTATATCGATCCTTCCTGTATAACCTCTACCACTGGTTTCTCAGTACTGCAACTTTTTTCAGGACTCGGATTCTTCACCTCCTTCTCTTTATCCTTCAAAGAAATCAATGTGAACTTTTGCCCATCCTTTTCAACAGTAACTAGGTTTCTTCTATAGTCATAAATAGCTCCTATATCATACTGCCAATATTTTCCCAACAAGACATAGAAAGCACTTATAGATACAACATCACACAAAACTTCATCTTTGAAAGGCCTCATGTTGAAACTCACCAAATACTGCTCCTTTATCTCTATGTTCTGATCATCTTGTAACCAACTCACCTCATAAGGACAAGGATGCTTAAGCCTCTTGAATGCAAGCTTCACAACCATCTCCTCAGATACTAAATTATCAGTACTTCTGCTATCTACAATGACCTTGCAACACTTACCACCAGATTTACATACAATCCAGAAAAGACTCTTCCTCTGAGTACATTCGATATCCTTTCTTCTGAACATAAGGGATTCTCCTTGCTTCGATGCACAATCAGATCCGATACCATCTGGTTCTTCACTTGCCACACAACTTCTTACCATCCCTTGCTTACATTCATAGGATATATGTCCAGTTTCTACACACTTGAAACATTTGCAAGGAAATTATTTACGGGTGCTACTGCTACCTTTCCTCGGTGTCTTATATTTTGGTTCTTTACTCCACTTAGTTTTTGACTCCTCTTCTTCAACTGGTTTCTTCATACTATCACTCATCTTGAATTTCTCCTTTCCCCTATTCAGTTGTCTTCTTCTCACCTTTTCCTCAGCCTTCAAAGCATACTGGTAAGCTTCTTCAACTGTGGAAACATTCAACATACTCATCTCATCTTGAATGTTAAAATCCAATCCTTTGATGTACCTCACCACCTTTTCTAAGTCTATCTCTCTATGTCTAGATCTAATCACCACCTTGTAGAATTCCTCAGTATATTCCTTCATAGTCATGTTTCTCTATTTTAGGTTCTGCAACTTCTTGAACAGTTCCAAATCATAGTCTCTTGTTATGAACTTGGCCTTCAATCTTGCAACCATCTGTCTCCACTGGGTTATCTTCAATTCACCATTCTCCACTATCTTTTTGCAATTCTTTCCACCACAAGGCAACATTCCCTTTCAACTTGGTCTGTGCCAACCAGACTCTCTGTGGGTCCTTGACATCCTCAAACTCAAAGTAGTCATCCAACTCTCTAATCCAATCAATCAGATCCTCTAGGTTCAACATTCCAAATAATTTGGAAACCTCAACTTTATGAACTTTACTCACTTGTGCCACTGCTCTCAAGAATATTTCCTCTCTTTTATTTTCCGGTCCTTCAGCTTCCTCAAGCTCTTCACTGACTTCCTCATATTCATCCTCAGAATCAAGGTTTCTCCGTAAACCATCCAAAGTGTTTTGTATTTCATTCCTTACTTCATTCTTGAAGTCTTCCATCATCTTCTCTACCCTTCGGGGGTTTGTCCTCCTAGGCGACATCTCTTCTTCCACAATGGTGAAATACCTCAACTTGGAGATCTAACTACCGGTTTTAATTGCCTCCCCTCAACGATCTATTGAACACACGCACAACCTACTTCCAATCGATGATCTGTCCACCCCTAGGAATGCCTCAATGTTCTCAAATGACTCTTCCACTAGACAGTCCATAACCAGCTTTGATACCAATTGATGTAGCCATAACTGGTAAAAATCCTCAAAAGAGTCAACCGGCTTATGCAGCAAGAGAGACACAATAAAAACAACAAGAAAACATAACAAGTTTACATAAATAGATCATATTAAAGCCTTATAACTTTCGGCACTCATCCGATAATCATCATATTATCATCAAAGAGTATCCGGTAATTAATCGGTTACATGTAGGCTTCAAGCCAAATACAATCCCATTGGGACTCTATGAATCAACCAAATCACAATATGCGAATCTCTATCCTTATTCTCAGTTCTACTACCTCTACCCCTACAAATGATTACATATTATCATATTTATACCCACCAAAACATATCCGGGTCGGCCTCATAAGATTACATTCACCAATGCAGGAAAATGAAACGTGTAATTAGGTCGGCCCTAAGAATTAGATAAATATTTCTATAAAATAACAACCAAGTGATGTGGTTCAACTGGAAGGTCGGCCACATGCCAAAGAACATTGGAAAAGACCCAAGATAGATCCACATGCCAAGAATTGTGCCAAAAAAGAAGGAAAACCAACCGGTAAGCACAAGAACTGTCCCAAAACCCAGAAACAGTCAACCGGGAGCGATAACTGACCAAAAAGAACCCAAATGAACTGGAAAATATAGATTCAAGCACATGAAACTGTCTGGAAACTAAAAACAAGATCTGCCATGAAGAACAAGCAACTACTGGTACCAACCGGTAAGAACATAGAAAACTGCACAAAGAACTAAACAAGAGTAAAACTGAAAGGAAATATTTTTGGTTGATGCAAGATTGCTCAAAGATCGAGGATGCTCTTGCATTAAAATTAAAGAGAGATTAAGGAGAAAAATGATTTAGAAAAAAGGAGAAAGAATGGTCAGCCTTAACGGGGAGGAAAGAAGGCAAGGACAAATGATGGAGAGAGAAGAAAGACATAGAAGAAGAATGGAGATGATGACAAAGTCAAGGTTAGAGCATGCCATTGGGGGTTTTGTTGATAATTTAGATGTGGGTATTATTGTGAAGAGAGAAAAAGATAGTAGAAATAAAAAGGAGAAGACTTTAGAGAAGATAAGTTTACTACTTAAAGGAATCAAAAGGCTGTCAAGTAGTCTTGAAAAGATGACGTTGTCAAGAATCTAGAAGCTTGGTGTCAAATTAAACTTGTAGTATGGAGGCTCCTACTTATGTTTGAACCTTCTAAAAACCATAAACATAAACCAAAATTAAATAATATCAAAATTAAACTAGATGATAGGTTTAAGGAATTCCAAAAAACTTCAGATAAGGTCTTATCCATAAATGATGAATATTTGGAAAAGATATTTAACATAAGTATAAGTAAGTTAAAACAAGAATAAATTAAGAAGGGAGATGTTAATCAAGAAATGGGCTTAGAGGTACATCCACTAACTAATAAAATATTCACTAACAAAAAAGTGAAAAGAAATCATGAAGAGTCACAACCCTCGAACTAGAACCCATCCTTGTTAAGGTCTAAAAGTAGGAGATGTTACAAGCTAGGGTTGTCGTTGCACCAAAAGATTGACCTGTCAATGCCCGATACAACCACTAGACTTATAGAATCCACAGGAGGCTGCTAAACCATGTCGCGAATCCCCGTGAGGGATGTTGGCCTACTGCCAACAATCCCCCTCCCCATGTCACTCATCGCGACCTATGTGATTTGAACCTATGACCAAGCTCTGATACCACTTTTTACAAGTTAGGGTTATCGTCGCACCAAAAGATCGATCTGTCAATGCCCAATACAACCACTAGACTTATAGAATCCACAAGAGGCTGTTAAACCATGTCGCAAATCCTTGCGAGGGACGCTGGCCCACTGCCAACATGAGAGTTGTTGTAGAAAGATCACCAAAACAATCCTTGTTAAGGTCTAAAAGTAGGAGATGTTACAAGCTAGGGTTGTCGTTGCACCAAAAGATTGACCTGTCAATGCCCAATATAACCACTAGACTTATAGAATCCACAGGAGGCTGCTAAACCATGTCGCGAATCCCCGCAAGGGATGTTGGCCCACTACCAACAATCCCCCTCCCCATGTCACTCATCGCGACCTATGTGATTCGAACCTGTGACCAAGCTCTGATACCACTTGTTACAAGTTAGGGTTGTCGTCGCACCAAAAGATCGATCTGTCAATGCCCGATACAACCACTAGACTTATAGAATCCACAAGAGGCTGTTAAACCATGTCACGAATCCTTGCGAGGGATGCTGACCCACTGCCAACATGAGATTTGTTGTCGAAAGATCACCAAAACAAAGAGAAGATAAGAAAGAAGAGAAATGAGATAAAAAATAAGAAAACAAAGAGTAAGAGTCCCCTTAGAATGAGATACTACAAGAAGAATACTTTGATATAAATCTTGAGAGAGATAAGCGCATTGAGATGAAGACCCAAAATTATATCATGGAGGAGATAAAACAAGCAACACCAAAATTGGCAAAGCAATTGGTAACCAAACCTAAGTAAACAAAGAATCCAAGACAAAGTTATACAATTATGTAGGTTACTTAACAAATTTTTCTTTCTTAAAATAATAAACAAATTGACTATATTTTGTTAAAATTGAAGACAAATTATTAACTAACAGTTGGGTAAACTATTGATTACTTTCTCTTTGATTTTTATTGAAAAGATACAACTCCCTTCGTATGATCAAATATTTTTATTTTTTGAATATTTAAGAAAGGGGGTATACTTTTAACTAGAAATTAGTGTGATGGTGAAAAATATTACTAGGGTTTTCACCACAAAAAGGGAGAAGACCACTAATATTTTTGCTTAGGGAACACCATATTAAAGAGGGGTAAACCCAATATATCTAGCCTCAAATCAACAAGGATAGGGATAAGAATTCCTATTGGTTTTCATTGGGTAGGGATTTGATTCTCTCTTTTAAGTTGAATTGTGAAAATGTTGAAATTAGGGTAAATGTGTTGGAATTGAAACAATTTTGCGTGAATAGTGAGCTACAGTTGTCAGATCGAGCCACTAACCTAGATCTGAGCAATATAAGAGTGTGCGGATCTGTTCCCAGAAGGATCTCCCAATATGTCGAGACCAGAATGTCCATCGCTTTGGTCCTCCGCACTTTTCGTCATCCAAAGGGGAATCTGATCGTCTTTGTAAATAATGCCTATTCTAAAGATTGTAACTTCGTACGTATTCTTTCACACAAAAGAGAAGGTAAAATGGTTGGGATTAGGGGTTTGCCTTAGGTCAAACCTTGGTTTTGGAATTAACCATGAAATTGAAATGAAATGTAATTGAATTGTTGTGATGGAAATGATTTCCTTTTGAGGGAAATGTTGAATAAAGTCTAAAACACTAATGATATACCTTTTAATGGAGTTTTGTTTGTCTCCACAAGGAATTAGAGTTTCATGAAGTCTTCATAAACATATAACATGAATGTCAAATCCAATGCTTGAATCTTGACCTTACTTATGCTCCAATACTTGAAAGAAGACCGATTGCTTGCTCACTTGAATTTGCTAGGATGTAATTGAGATCTTGAATTTGTTATTATTTAAATGACAAGGGTAGACCTCCTTTTATACATGCTTGTTGAAAAATAACTTAATTTTCTGACATGAGCTGACACGGGATCCAGGTTCCCGCCCAAATGATGTTACCATTAACGAGCCCCATAATGGGCCCAAATTGGGAGGACCGGACTATTATCGCCCTAGTCCTGACCAATCAAGGGCTAAGAAATGAGGGATAGAAAGTGTGTATGTTGGAAAAAGTGAGCTTATTGCATGGTGTGAGCAAAATTAGGGCTCTGATCAGGCCTCAAGACACAAACACCAAGGTTAAGGTCCAAAGGAGGACAAAATTGTAAGGGAGTACAATTTAGGACACTACAAGTAGTAAAGGCAACTAACACTTACACATAACCATGCTACAAATGTGAATGAATTTGAAACAATCTTAAAAACTTCAAGATATAATTTTAATTCACAAGTTATAAGACTGAGAAAATAATCACAACTAAATATTTAATACAAATATTGAAATGCCAATGAATGATGAAAAACCTTAATATTTAAGAAGTTTCACTAAGACTCCAAGAAAGATGAATGTTACTAATATGAACACTAACATTCACAAAAAAAAAAATTCAAAGTTGCTTAAGTCGATAGAATTAAAATAATTATCAAATTAAACATCTAATTTCTATGCACACAGACAAATAATTTCTTAGGAGTATAGAAAATTTATATTGAGCCAATGTATGATTGTGTCTCACTCTTGCACTACAATGAAATGGGGATCAAAATTTTAGACTCTTTAATAGTCCGTTAATCACATATTTATAATGTCTTAATTGTACCTGTCAAAAGTCTTTCAAAACTGATTCCTTAAAAGAAACATTTGAATTTAAAGTTTTAAATACATTAGAAAAAAAAAATCATTAAAACTTTATAACATAAATAAGGTGGCCGCTAAGGTTGAGGTAACTCTTGCTAGGAATCCATGTTGGCTTTATCCACTTGATATTTTTGCTATTTTACCAATCAAGCCTTATAGTTTTTGAGAGCTTGCACCATTGTTGAGATTCCTTCCTACTTGGGAATGAGGAAATTTTGAGTTCCGAGCCTCCATAAATCTTTGTTCATGTGAAAAATATTAACTTTAGTAGATAAGTTCATTAGATCTTATCCATGCCAGGACAATACCAAGTCTATATTAAATTCTCAATAATTTTCAGTTGACTAGTTATATATAGTTACTATTTCCTTAAGTCATCCCTTTAAGGAGTTAGAACCATTTCTTCATTGGCCCCTTGTCCTATTAACTGACTATCTTGAGTCCTTTTATTTTTTCTAAGTGTGGCACCTTATTTTTCCTAAGTCTCCTTTCGGCTTTGTCTACTAGTTAAGCCAAGATCAACAGTTTGCACAAGCCTGCAAGTCCTATATTTTTTAGACCTATTAGAGTTATGGGGCTATGTGAACCATTTGATCTTCACTGGGATCTAGTATTCCTTCAATGGGTGTGAGTACTATTTCCTTAAGTCATCCCTTTAAGGGGTTAGAACCATTTCTTCATTGGCCCCTTGTCCTATTAATTGACTATCTTGAGTCCCTTTATTTTTCCTAAGTGTAGCACCTTATTTTTCCTGTCTCCTTTCAGCTTTGTCTACTAGTTAAGCCAAGATCAACAGTTTGCACAAGCCTGCACGTCCTATATTTTTCAGACCTATTAGAGATATGGGGCTATGTGAACCATTTGATCTTCACTGGGATCTAGTATTCCTTCAATGGGTGTGAGCACTAATTCCTTTCTTGATTGGAGCATAGCCTCGTAGTGTTAGTAGAGCCTTATCAACCTCATGATGCTGCAATATGTTCACACATGGGCAATCACACCTACTAGTAGGGTGACGAGAATCACTCTACACAAACCCACAGTAGTAGTTCACTTGGACCCATTCTCTATTATGTGGATGCACGATGGTTACATGTAACTCCATGGTATAAAGTGGACTCTAACATGTAGAGCTTTGATCGGTCATAATCTCCTAAAGTGTGCCAAAGGTTTCTTTCAAAATAAAATCTTTAAATCCTAGTTTTCCATCTTAGCACAATCCTTCATAATTGATGCCAACATTTGAATTCAAAGAACAACTAGTGTTTGTTTATAGCTTGAACATGAATTATAGTAATGGAAAAATGACTAGTATTGGTCATATTTTTATTCTTTTGGTGTAATTAAATACTCAATTAAGACTTCATCATTAGTCTTAATAAATTGCATCCACTTTTTTTTACTAATTTGAGCTTTGGGAGAAGTTGTGGGGATAACCAAGGTTTAGAGGTGATGATGAGTGTGCACTCATTTTGAATTTGTGTTTCTTATATCTTTATGTTTAGAATTTTGAGTAGAAAATATCTGAGTAGAAAATTGAAGTCTTTGTTTGTTAAAGAACAAAAACCTAATTAAAAAAATTGAAACCTTACTCTTAGTGATAGTCAAAATGAGTTAAAATGTAGCTCTCCTAGGGACTTCAAGGAAATTGGATGAGGGTCTTTCCAAAAAGTTAGATGGAAAAATAGCACCTCTCCAACTTAGTGGTCAAGAGAGCCCAAATGATAAGTTAATGGATGAATTGGTCGAGGTTTGAGATGCTTAACTACTAGAAAAAAGGCGGGGTTTGTTTGAGCATTGGTATCACAAAAGAATTCCAAGTTTCCCCTTAGAAATGTATGGTATTTAGATATGGGGAAGCTCATTGTGCGAAACATATTTATGGATTTTGATTTTATATAAAATCAGTAGAAAAGAGGTATAATGTCAAATTGAGAGCTATACATCTGCCACTAGTGTTGAGATGGTAAATTTTTCTAAGGTGGCAATTTCTCATACATCTAGCTTGAACTTGGGATCTTCAAAGAAAGTGTAGTTCAACAATTTCAAAGAAGAGTATTAAATACATAACTATGCTTTTAGAAGTGTGACTATCTCTAAGTTTGAAATTAAGGGTCCTTTGAGAATAGTTCTTCCAATTTCACAATGTGAGAAGGAGCCTTTTGGGGTTGATACATTTGAGGATTATTTTGTGAAGACCTATTACACACTATGTCAAATATTAGGCCATGATACTAAAGAAAAAATGCCTATTCCCTTCATTTACATGGAAACTGATATTTAGAACACTGTGGTTAACATTGAATTTGATTTTACAACTTTTTCAGGCCAAGAGGATGCATGAAAAGGTGGTTATAGAAAAATAAGATCCAAAGAAATTTGAATTTAACTGGTATTCATTATTTTTCAATATGTTATTATACAAGAATAGGATTATATGATTCCAAGCTTTAGGTCAAAATAAGAGATGACAAAAGTGACGTGCTCCTTGTCTATTGTTTGACATATGTTTTCGATAGGAGTTGTGATAATGGTGACTTTCTGACCTTTGAGTAGGATTTTGTTAAAAATATCATGAGCTGACTTGGAGAACTAGAGGTGAGGATTCATAGAGATATGTTGTATTTCCTTGGACCTATTGACAAATTCTAGATTTTGTTCTTTCCCATAGCCCGGGATATTGGTATCTCTATACCAATACTATTTTAATTAGTGTCTATGGATCTTATGTGCAGATTCATGTTCTACCAAGGTGTGTACCAAGGAGGGCATCTTTCTTGGAATTGATATGATAGTTAAATGAGGTAGACAAGATACATCTAAGAGGCCAAAATAAGGGTTTTGTGCTCCATACCTCAATCAAATTTATATATTTTACTACTATAAACAAGGATGTATTGGAAAGAGTATACTCAATATTACAATCTTACAAGATGAGGTATTGAATTCTCAGGGATTTTGATCTAGAAGGGATCATGTCATATATCAAAATTTTAAAAGAGAGGCCTCATATGGCCCATTTCATGCTATATGAAGAATATGTGATAAAAACATTGTACCATAATTGAAGAAGTTTATGAGAAGAGAAGAATATGGAACACAACAATGAGGGCTTAGAAAATGAGGAGACTTGACAATACAAATTTTGTTGGATTCTCTATTGAGGAGTAGAATCCATTTGTAAGGATTTGAAGGCTATTAGAACATGTAGATACTCTAATTCCAAAGAATATTGTCATGGAGGATAAGCAACCTATTTATTGTTGAGGTAAAAGAAGAAAGAGATAAAGAGTCACTTGCTAAAAATGTAAAGTTAGTTGACCTTGAGTAGTATAAAGGAAAAGATATTGAAATTGTGGATCTAGAAGATGATGTGTAGATTATTGAGCTAGAGATTCAAAATGCTCCATCATCCCCTATTTTTTTCATCCTTCTTCTCCACCATCTTCACAACCTTCTAGTATATTAAGGGTAGTTGTTCATTCTATGCTTCAAAGTAGAACCTTGGAAAATTTAAAGATTGTAGAGGACCATACAAATAGTATTAGAACAGTGGCCTACAATCAATTTATTTATGATCACAATTTTGTACAAACTTGGGAATTCATAGACTTTGTTATCTCATTGAGGCAAGATGGGTATCCAAATAAGTTTGTAGAGAAAAGAAATAAGGCACCATCATCTAAGTGGGAAAGGATTTAAAATGGAGTATTGGATAGTTTCAAACTTAGGGTTGAAGATATTAAACTAGAAGAGGGGAGGAATCTTATCAAATAGAGTGGAATTCTTTTATTTCCACATTCGGATCTTTACACCACACTAGCATTCGACACTGTGAGAAAGTTTAAGAAACTAGTATATTCATTAGAAGAGCAAGTGGATAAATATTTCTCAGGTTCTTTTTTTAGTCCACAATATGGAAGTTTGGTGATGTGGGCACTAACTCCCAATACAAATAAACTGAATTTGGTTTATAATATAAAGGAATTGAAAGGGAGTGCATTGATAAAAAAGGGTATCAAACAACCCTACAATAAAAGCTATAAATTTAGTAATCAATATTAGGGCTAGCCCATGGTGAAGGATGGAACCCCCGAGTAACTAACATGCCTCGATGTTGAATGCTTTTATCCAGTTGCCTTCCAATTCTCTATTCCACAAGGAATCAATTGATAAGCTTTCCTTAGATCATGAGGCCTTGATGAAGGAATGTATGAAGTTGGTAATAATTGATAAGGACTTGGAATCATAGATATAAGTCTTGAAAATAGCACCAGTGCAAGTTGTAGATGCACCTTCAAATTCTACTCCAATATATCCATTAGATAGATATGCATTGCCCCATGAGATTAAGGAGTTGAAAGATAAAATTGAGAAAATGAATGGAGAAAATATTCATATAGTAAGTAATATGGTCATTGATTAGTTAACCATGGGTTAACTAAGATAAATGCAAAGGTAGATGATTCCTATAAAGGTTATTGTGATCTTACCTATGTAATGATCAAGTATGATCAAGGTGTTGATAAATTGAATCCAATCAGAGAGAGGTGGTTCCTTAGACCTCAAATTCTTAAGGACATGATTAAGAGATCAATGTATGATAGTGACAAGCCACTTTAGCTTCAATTAGTTTTTGATAAGTTGAAGGTCATTGAACAAATGGAATGTAAGGTGTTATCAATAATAAAGGATGATTAAGGAAAGAAAATGATACTTGATCAGTGGAAACATGAAGTCAGCATTGAAATACAAAATGCTATCTCTTTGGTATTAATCAAATAGAAATTTAAATATGGATCAACTAACAGAGTACTTGATGAGATGTATCCTTTTAAAGTCATGTGTGAGAGATATCAAAGAGATTCAAGAGAAGTACTAGATTTCATGTATGAAGAGCTCAATGAAATATTTTCAAAACTCAAGATTTTCAATGGCTTGTAGATAAAAATTTAAAAGAATAGGAAGATAGACATGAGGAAGAATAGGGGAACATGTGCCATTTCAATTGGTCATCGAATATCAATAAAAGACTGAATGAATCTTGGAGGTGAACTAATTTATACATCTTCCCCTACAAAAACATCAAATCTTTGTTTTTTACCAAGTGACATGTTCTGCTTACTTTTGCAAACAAAAGAAAGTCAGAATTTCTTAATTTTAGCATATCAAGGAAGCCTAATTTTATTTCTCTTCTTTCCAACTTTCTATTATTTTTTCCTCTAATTATAATATCCTATAGATATCCTAGATTTTTTGTCATGATTTGTAAGAGAGATTGTGAAATGTAAATGTTGCATCTATATGATTTGCTTGAAGCTTGTTTGTGTAATATGGTGGAAATGGGGTTCACTATTCTAAACATGCAAAGTAGGAATCAAACCCAATCCAATCAATTACATTGGACAATAACCAATTAGGCACAAATTCAAACCCATTAGGAGAGTTGAGAACTTGATGGTTTTGATTATTCCCTTTTTATTTTATTGATTGGATATGATTAGAACTTGAAAATGCAAGAGCTAGAGTAAGGTGCAAAAATGGCAATAATTAGTATAAACATGCAAATGTAAAACTAGAAATGAATCGAGTGTCAGGAAAATGGTGTCTTAACCTTGCATTTACATAAGGTTACTATTTGTAGTAATTTTTCATTTCAGCACGAAATGGTTCAAAATTTTCCCCAAAGCTTCGGATTGGCTAGATAAGCATGCCAATAGATTTTTATTACAAGATCATAACTACTTTTGAAGATATTTAAGTTTTTGTTTTTTGAAAGGTGTGATGAATGTTTCAATTTTAACTTTGAGAACTTTAGAGGCTTAAAATTGGCATGAGAAGTGGGAATAACTATCATATTAGGCTGTGAGGTGATAGATCACATTGCAAGCTTTCTGGGCTTCAAATGGTTTGTCAATTAGACACCCGGTTCACAAGTTATGGCCTCTGGAAGTTTGGTCTCCGGAAATAGGAAATATAAAAATGCATCAGACACATATGAGTTGTAAAAGGGAGGTACATGTGTTGATGTATTTTTTGACACATCATAGGGCATCTAGATTGGAGATAAGGTTCATTTATTGGGCGGTTTTAGCCCATGGTTTTGTAATCTCGTTTGACGGTTTGATGTATTGTATCTCCTATATATGAGGTGCGTGAGATAGAGGTTGTGTGTAAGAGTCATATAGCTATTGAATTACCTTTGAATCTCTAGTTGGTGATACTCCTATAATAGGCTTTCTCTACAAGTATATTGTAATGTATAATTAATTCTTGAATAATATATTGGGCCGCTTTTCGAGTGTGGGGTTTTTCTCTCAAAAGGGTTTTCCCCACATAAATCATTGTGTTGTGGTATGCATGCTATTTATGTTTACTTTTGTTAATTTTTTTTAACTGTTGTAACTATCCATAAAAAATTTACATTACCCTCCTCTCACAGTTAGTGTAGTAATTTGTTCTGTTACTTAACTTCCTTACACTGAGATGTATATAAATGAAAAAGGGATGAAAAGAGGAACCTGTGTCTAAAATTTGAGCTCAAAATAGGTGGACATTGAATCTAGGAACCTTAGTCTTACAAGTGTCCAAGTGTAGAACATGAATCAAATTGGTCTCAAGAGCTTTCACTTGCCTATGGTCAATTCTCAGGTCAACCTGGAATATGGGGCTAGGTACCCTAGTCTAGGTGGAATATGGCACTAGGCATCCTTTTCCTTACCTTTTCTAATGAATTTTGCCTAGTTTCCACTATCTCTATCTTCACTATACTCATATACCTTCAGATTTAGTTTGAAACCTTATCAAATGCGCACATGCAAAAAAGAGAGAGTAGTTAGAAAAATTGCCTAAGTAAAAACTCAATTTGGAATTAACCCTACAACAATAATGATTAGAAAGAGAGATTACCCTTGCAGAGAAAAGACAAAAGAATAAAGAAATGATGAATTAAAGATAAAATTAAATTATTATACATGTGATTGATAATGAAATGCTCTTCAAATAAGTCAGGTACAAGTGTTGATGTAATAACTTGATAAATTATCACAAAATCCATCATGAAAACATAATTATAGACAACTTGTTGTAGATCGATGCTCTTTATACTTAGATCTTCTCTTGATGGAATCAAGAATGGTTGAGAATGAACTTTATAGATTGTGGATTATGAAATGAATTAGGCATGATCTCTTATGTTTGTTGAAAGATTTTTCTACCTAACTCTATTTTCTAACGCCCAGACATGTAACAATCTGAACAAGCAATTGAGATAGGTATGATGACCTTCTATACCCACTTTAGATACTTATTTTACAGGGCACAACTACCTTCTATTGATAGACAATGAATTAAATCCAAGTGTTCTTTTAACTAAAAAGCAATTGAAAGGTGTAACTTTTAACCAAAATTTTGTAAAGGATCACTAATACTTTAAAATTTCAAAATAATAACAAAGAAAACTAAATCGTCCAATCTATTCTCACTCTCATATCAAAGGATGATAGGGATTAGAAGAGAAAATCTAACATCTCTATAATTAAAACAACCATTGCTATCAACATCCATACAAAGCTAGATATTTACACAACAATGGGCTAATGAATAAATTTCAATCACTTAGATATACAACACCACAAATACCAAAATAGCTATGCATTCAACATAAGAAGAATGGCATCCATACACAACAACACAAATTCATTGATCTTATGAAACCATTTGAATAGTTAATAATTGAAGCATATCCAAGTAACATAAAACAAACCATAACATCTACTTCTAACAACACAATTTTTTCCAAAAGATCCCTTATTACTACTGGTTTTCTAATATATATAGCTACTAGATCATAACTACTTCAAAGAAATAATGATTTCTTGAAAAAGACCATTTTTACAAAGAACATAACCTATCACATCACACATGGCCCTTCATAAATTATAATTTAAAATGCCAAAAACTCCTAAGGCTATGCTAATCATGCCAACTCAGAATTAATGATATAAATTGTTAAAGGGGAACTAGATTCCTCTCAGCTATAAGTACAAGTTGAAGT
Organism: Cryptomeria japonica; assembly: GCF_030272615.1. NCBI lineage: Eukaryota > Viridiplantae > Streptophyta > Pinopsida > Cupressales > Cupressaceae > Cryptomeria > Cryptomeria japonica. Next base: position 23,985,853 of record NC_081413.1, on the reverse strand, counting down.
TGTGCATCAATTAGTTCTATATTTTCTTCTTCTTTTGCTAACACCAGGGTCATCCCCATATATTTGGCAAAACTCATTTTGGATTTCCATGCAAGATTTGTCAACACAGAGAGAATATATTCTTGTGGATCTTCCATGAATTTTGTGTCGAGCTGGAGTACATGAGCAATACTACCTACTGACAACACCATCTTGGATTCTTCTTCCATGGCCAAAGATACTCTTCTATAATGAATTGCCTTAGGATGGGTTCCTCTCTACGATAATCTCCTCTTGCATACATTGGTTATGATATTCTACTCATCTTTCCTCTTCTCTCAAAGTGTCAACTACCCTTCTATATTCCAAAAAAATCTACTCCTTCCAAGCTAATATGCACAATCTAGAAATAATATTGCTCTATTCACTTTGTGGCCAATTTAAGTTAGGCTGGGTTATAGTGACCATATATTCGGCAAAACTCTTTTTACATTTCCATGCAAGAGTTGTCAACCCAGAAAGAATATCTTCTTGTGGATCTTCCATGAATTTTGTGTCGAGCTGGAGTATAGGAGCAATACTACCTACTGACAGCACTATCTCAGATTCTCCTTCCATGGCCAAAGATACTCTTCTAGAATGAATTTCCTTAGGATGGGTTCCTCTCTGTGATAATCTCCTCTTGCATAGATTGGTTATGATCTTCTAGTCATCTTTCCTCTTCTCTCAAAGTGTGAACTACCCTTTTGTATTCCAAAAAATCTATTCCTTCCTTCCAAGCTAACACGTACAATCTGAAAATGATATCGCTCTATTCACTTTGTGGCCAATTTAAGTTAGGTTGGGTTACAGTGATTTGGTCTTCATGAGGTAACACCATTTTTATTTGAAGTAGAGGAATAATCCATACTTGATACTTAGTTAAAAATGGGAATACATGAATTGATAATTCTCTGACTTCTTCAAGGGGTTACTGATACATTACCTCAACCAACTTGGTAAATGATAATGAAGTTAGGAGTGTTACTATCCCTCATTTATGAATTAGGTTTCAAACTCATTTAATGTTGTCTCATGGGAAGCAATGTCCTCCATTTTTAAAAATATCACCGCCATCTTTGCATACTTTTCTCCTTCTAATCCATCATAAACGAGTTGTACTTTCCAGATTTTCTTAAAGTTTATACCTTGGGATATGTGAGTCTCAGTAAAGATCAGGTGATTGACAATCTTGTGATCTAAAGATATATTTGACAAGATTTTGAAGGTTACACAATACACTGACTATTGACATTGAACAGTGTACTTAACCCCAAATGATGTGTGATTTCTAAAGGGTGATCTGGTTATCAACAAGCTTAGAAACTTGAGAACTGAGTATGAAGGGGTACTAGCATTTCAAAATCGCTCAATCAATCTATAAAAGGTTTAACTGATAAGGTGACAATTCATGAATGAGGGAGATCAGACTACTCATGTTTACTTGAACTTCAACACCACAAAGATTGGGTTCACAAGGTTAGAAACAAGATGACTTGTGTGTAAATTTAAGGATGAGACAACTCAAAAGATAAAGTTTGCATTTCAAAGGGATAGATGAAAAATCGAGGTAACACAGACTTTGAAGGAGGACAAGGACTGACAAGGTCGCAAAGAACCAAATCAAGTGACCGAATAGCCTTATTCATTGGGCAATAAAGTCACACCAACACTTAGACTAAGGATACAGGGACTCAAAATAAAGGAAAGTTGATGCAACATAACTCAAAACCTAAGCTAGAAAGTTGGGAGAGAGACTTCCATTGGAAAAGCTACACCTTATTGAGTCGTGCATATCCATTGATAGGCCAAGAAAATTAGATCTCATGATGAAACAAAAGATGGTAGCAACAAGGTATAGTCGGACTAGGTTGTGTCTTTAATTCCTAGTCTATCAAAGTGAAAATGCTGCCATGTGAGATTATTTTGCTTAGATTGAAACCTTCAAATAGCCACTATTCATCAAAGATTTTTGAATTTAGGGCTGAATTTGATTCTTGTTGCATGTAACAAACCACTTCTTTTTGGACGAGTTGTAGTATTAAACTTTCAAGCTTTTGAATTATTTTTTATCAGCTTTGATCTTCTTTACAATCACCAATAAACCTTTTCTCTTCTATTTGAATCTTATTTCCTTCAATCCTAATGTCTTCAGTGGGGTCTTTCAAAGCCCCCTTAATTTTTAGAAATTTAACACTCCTTTCCTATGTTATTCTCAATTTCATGGTTCTGAGGACAAGAAATTTTCTAATCATAAAGGATTTTATGGCTCAAAACCTTAGAATCACAATCAGCTACCCAACTTTTATCCATGTATGGGTTCCATAGGAAACCTTTCAATTCCTCAAGGTGTGTGCACCAATCTCCTAGATAATTTATTTCACTTAAAAGATCACTCCCATGCATAACTTCAATTATAACTCTAGCATCGTTGTCTAATAACCTGTTTGTTGATGTATGACCCACCTTATAAGTTATTTCTTTGATATCCTAAAAATCATATTCGATGCATTCTGCCTAATATTGTTGACCCATATATTGTTGAATATTTTCAAACTTGTTATCAATCTAAGTCTCCAATTGGTTAATAGTAGCCCTAGTTAGTGACTCATCCTCATCATGAGAATTATGAGGTGAATGGGTATATGTGATGTCATTTGTGGGATTAGAGGAAGCACCAACATTCACATGGAATAAGTTAGTCAACTGGGGCTCCATACCCTTAGTATGTAAACCTCGGGAAGCTCTACATCTATAACTTCTTCTCACTAGAATATTGTATGTAGGACTAAGGGTAACAAAACTCATGCACAAAGGGGTAAATTTGAATGCAAAGTTTTGACACTATGATTAAATAATGCATTGTTTTGCAAAATGATTAATTAACCAAGGAATTAAACAATGTGAATTATGAATTTGAACACTAGATGCATCAAAATCTATCATAACAATCAGATCTAAAACCACAATTGTAAAATTATGCCACCCACAAGTCAAATTTAGAAGAATAAATTAGGGTTTTTATGAATTTAGCCTCTAAATTTATGTAATACAATTGCATATATGATTTATGATTACAAACATGAATTTTAAAGTGCATATGAATCATATTTGAGAAAATAAATAAAAAAATAAGCATGAAGAAAGCTGGGTTCACCAAAATGTAATGGTGGAAAATTAGGGTTTCATCAATTAAGATAATAAAACCACTAATCTTACCTAGTTAACCAAAAAATTTAAAAGAGGGCAATGAATTCAATAGATCTAGCCACAATTCAATTAGGAAAATGACTGAAATACTAATTAAATTTATGAATTTCCTATCTCTTCCTTTTGAATTGAAATTTGGATGTAAATTGTGAAGCTTAGGGTAAAAAAATGGACAATTGAAGTGAAACAATAAACATAGACTGATACAAATATTATACAGAACCATAGACAGCGATCTGAGCAGAAGAATAAGATCAAAACTTGTTATTTAAAGTTTAGTGTGAATTGTTGGGACCAGGATGGTAGGTCGCCCTGGTCCTGTACTCTGAGACAGGGAAGTAGGATCTTTTATAGATCAGAGAGATGCACTGGATCCACTGTCAAAATCTTGAGCAGAATTCTAGGGATCGAGATGGTAGGTCACCTTGGTCCTTTCCTTTTTTCTCTGTTAAAATCTAAACTTGTTTGTTGTCATCAACTTTGTCAAAATCTTCAAGCACAACTCTTGACTCAATTCCTTGCACACAAAAAGAGAGGAAATGGGGTTGTGGATAGGGGTTTTCCTTGGGTTTAGGAATTAACCTTAAAATTGAAATGATAATTGTAATGGAAATAGAATCAAATTGCATAAAGATGAGCTTTCCTTTTGATAAAAAGGCTAGTTCTAAAATTGAATGATTGTAATTGAAATTCCTTGATGAAGCTTTCTTGAATCCTCACACAAGGGTTTTCATATGTCATGCAGATTGTCTCCATAGAAGGTTGATCATGTATGTCATCTTGAATGCTTGAACTTGACTTCACTTCTTCTCCATTGCTTGATCAATGCTTGATTCCTTACTCACTTGAATGGAATTTTCTAGAGTGTAATTGAGATCATTAGAAGTTAGGTTAGGTCTTCAAATGAGAGGGGTAGGCATCCTTTTATACCTAACTGTTTGAAAACTATTTAAATTTTTTAATTAGGCTGACACAGGATCTAAATTACCACTCACTTGATGTGACCATTCTGAGGACAAAATTTGGGTCTTGATTGACAGGACTAGGGTGATGTGGCACCATGGTCTTGACCTATGATCAGGGCGCCCTAGCACCTTGGTCCAAAGAATCAGGATTCAGCTTCTGGGAAAAGATAGGAGAGAAGGTGAAAATGCAGGTTTGTGAAGGGTGTGAGTAGAATCAAAGCAAGCATCAATCATCGAAAGATATAATGCTAAGGTGAGGTCTAGGTGAGGATGAAATTGTATGCAACTAGAATTTATGATGCTACAACACTAAGTGTTCCACTCATTCTCATGAGAGATGGGTTCTTGTGAACCATTACTCATGAATCATGGGTCAATAGGTTTGAATAAAAAACTACATAGTTGAATCCTAATAGAAATATCACAATTTGATTTTCTCTAGAAAATATCTCCTACTTATCAATTTGTTGGTTAATAGATTTGCCTTTCCTTTAATATTTATATATTTTATAATGATGACTCATGCATACCCTTCATGAAAAATAAAATGAACCAATAGCTGGGTGAACCGAGTTTTGGTTTACCCTTTGCATAAGAGTGCAGCTCCTCATAAGATATTTAATGAATTTCTATGCAAATAACTCAGAAAGATACACACTTTTCACCGGAAAGCGAGAAAGGCTTTCACATTCATTTGTCAACACAAAAGAACACTACAAGATGATTATAAATGAATGTAAAGCTCACAGACTTTACTCCTGCACATATCCATTTAATATAAAAACTTATTCCACCAAGAATACTCAATGTAGCATAAATGTTGATCGATACATGTTCATGCCTCACAGGACAAGGGGGGTCATAATCATTTAAACAACAATGTGGCATTTAAAAAAAAAAAAAAAGATCAATGAATTCACAGACTTAGAAAGAACTGGTAATGAAATAAAATATTCTACACATGAGCATACATCCCAACAGACATTGCTATATCATTCAAACACACATATTTGAAGATCGTATCAAAATATCATTCCATTCATGTACCAGAAATTTCTACACTGAAATTCAAAGAAAATTAAGTCTGTTCATTCAAATCAAAGTTTTTTGGACCCTTAAAAATAATTCTAAAACAATATAAATAGCCGCCAGGCTATGATAGTCTATTACAAATAAAACAAAGTCAAACGATTAACTCCACATGAGAGTTAAAGAACTTTAGTTTTTAAAACTAAAAAACAATAACTAAACTGGAAAAGTGGCATAAGTCGCGAGCAACAGAGACACAATCAGACTCCTCTTGATGATGTGGCTTCAACCTATTTATCTTACGATGTAGGGGTGCTTCGAATATTTCACCATTCCAGGTGGGCTGAGGAGAAGTTCAGAATGAGCTGGTAATGTGGGAGGCCAATATGTAGGATTCGTTGCTTCCATACTTCTTTCTTTCTTCTTACATGTACGACCTTACCCTTATGTGTTTCAAGATGATCAAAGCAAACAACCAACACAGATTCAATTCTTGCAATCTTTGAGAAATCTTCAATTGTCAAGGACTTTGCTTCTTGGATTTGTTGTACTCGATCTTTGAAAACTTGGATCATATCTGATGAGTCCTCAAGCATCTTCTTATCCTCTTTTCGAAGCTGAAGATCTATGCATTTCATGTCTTTATGCATAGTATTAGTCAATTCTTTTATAATCTTGATGGATTCATCATGTCCTTTCTCAATAATTGAGTTTCTCCACTCAATATTCTCTTTGCAGATGAAGAGTACATTATCATCAAGGCCATGCACTGGCTTTTCAACTAGTAAGTCCATCACTCCATATCTATGAGTATCTCTCATCTGCTTCAATACAGCTAGCCATTTACTCTTTTCTTTTTCCCAAGCAACTATTTTTGTTTCCAACTCTTTACCCACAGACTCTGCATTTTCAAACACCTTGAACAGACCATAAATATAGCTAGTTCCTTGCTGGTCAATTGATTCAATCCATTCACTGAAGACATTTGTAATCATTCGGCTTCTTTGAACCTAATCAAGTAACCTCTGGTTCATTGGCGATTTTGGATCAAACGACAAAGAAACTTGGGAAAGCGGTTGAGGATTTGGATCCTGCATAGCATTAATATTTGAGTCATTTGCATTATGATCCGCTTCATCTTATTTTTGTCTTTTTCATCTTTCCAAGTCCTAGTTAGGATCCTTTTAGTTGAAGTCTCCAAATGTTTAGCATTGGCAGCTCGGGAAGTTTCCCCTAGATCAATATTTTCAATGATGAAATCTTTCTCAATGATATTCTCAACCTCCTTATCTGCTGGTGGTCTAGCTACTTCTACAATCCAATATCGTGTTTGCTCATCCACATTTATCTTTATTTTCATTTTAAGTCTCTTGGACTTTGATATTCTTCCCAGACACTTACTGACCATATCCTCCATTGGGATTGAAATAGGAATTACATTCTTCTTAGTAAGAAAAGCACACAGCCACTTAGGAGCAGTAGATGTTTCCCTTGGTGATAATGATTGCTGGTTAATAGTGACAATGGCCATGGTGTTCCCAGAATCCTCAGTTTGCTGGATGTGGTGGGTTGATCCTACATATGAGTATCCATTGCTCCTTGAGTTTCTCTCTCAGAATCCAAGTCTACTACAAGTGAACTTGCAAGGGTTTTCTGACTGCTCTTCCTAGTACGTGATCTGGTAACATGAGTAGAGGCGGAACTCAGAGAAGACTCTCCTAAATTAGCAATTTTGGCTTTCTCCATCCTCTATTTCTCATCACCTGCAATATCAACAACAATGTCAGAAGAAGAAAGAGATGTTTGAGAAGTTGCATGATTTCGTCGAATTCTTTTATCTTTAGGTACAGATATAGGCCTTTGTCTAAAACTGTGATCTTTCAACCATGTTTTTGTTTGTTTGATCACATTGAAGGTTCTGGCTTGAATGTTATCGTCCCCTTTCCTATCCCAATCAATATTTGGGATAGGCTACCCCTATATCCTTTCGTCAAACCCAGGATCAACAACTTCTTCACCTTCATCTTCTTGCACATCAGAAACATTCATAGATAAACCCATTGTTACAATTTGTTGAACCATGAATCTCGACCACAGCCTTCTTCTAACTTCAAAATCATCACCACAGTTCTCCCAATAGACCTCCAACTGAGGTTCATGCCAAAAACCATTATCAACATTTAAATTCTCTAAAGAAACTCCTCGACTGCCAAATTTATATCTTGCAACATACAACTATAAATTGAACTTCTTGAGTTCAAGTTCAAGGTTCAAGGCATCTGAAATCGATGCACAACTATAGTGTCCAAGTTCTACTGGAAAGACCACACTAGAATTCCCTCCACTTTTCTTATCAATATAAGCTAGTTGTCAACTGACTTCGATTAAAACATAACCATCCAAAACATACCTGGGTAACCTAAAAGGTTCACCTTGAAAGCCGCCAACTCTAATATATGTGAACTGAGAAAATTGGATAAAGAAGCTACCATAAATACCAATAAATCCCATTGCTTCCGTTGACAACCTCCTATTTGTGTTTCCCTGCAATTCATAAACTAATCTTTCTGCAAAAATGTTATTCCATATTATGAAATTTTCTGCATATCTTTGTTCGTGCAGGTGAGGGTGATATTCATATACCCTTATTCCATCAATCCAGGGTTCATGATGCAAACCATTCCAATCCTGGGTACAAGCAAGCATATAAAACAAATATGAAGACATATAGAAATCACTCATTCTCGCAAACCTGTTTAGACTCTCATGCAATCTCTCTGCAACAACTTGCCCCCAATCCAGATAGGCGCTCCCATTCAACATAACTTGGATGTAGAAATGCATCCATTCTTCCCAGTAAAAGGCATGAGCATTTCCTTTCAACCTATTCAACAGGACAATAATATCTCATACCTCTGTTATGAAGTACTCTTTGGTAAGTGGCCTTGGTAATCTGGAAGCTCCCTTTTGAATTTACAATAACCAATTCTGGGCAATCACACTTTTATAAGTGCTCTTTTTCTCATAAAAGAAGGAATATGAAGTGCCAATTGTCCAGTCTTCATATGGCTCCTTATGAGGAATACCCATAGCTACCATTACGGTCTCCCTGTCTATTTTTAACAATACTTCACAATTAATGTTCCTGATACACCTGTGCTCCGCATCATACCGATTCATACATTCCAATACAAACTCTGGGCATGGTGCAACGATGGGAAATGCAGCGGCCTCAACCAAACCACTCTTCACAATTTTCTCCATCATAGAATTTTGAGCTAGCTTTTTATCTCTCTCAAAGAAATCAGAGAGGTCCGCCTGTGCTAATGAAGTATCCCCCATCTCTGGAAGCAAGCTAACTAAACAAGAAGCACGCCCCAATTTCGGCAGAGTTGGCCTCATGATGGCCCCTCTCATATTTATCAGACAATTTCAGGAATGAAATGAACTCTTTTGGTCTTGATAAAAAATTCTCAAAAATATTCTTGAATGCAGATGCAATACCTCCAACTTTCCTCTCTTTCGCAGCTACTGAGAATGTTCTAGAAACAATTGCTAGCTTTTGCAACAAAAATGGACAAAATCACACTCAAATCTTAGCTAGATATACTAATTAAGTAAGCTCGTGTGAGCTGACACTTGATTTGATGTATAACCAGCATGCATTTAATTCGGATCATTCCATCACACGACTCACAAATTATCATGATTTCTTGCCATAATTTAGAAACTACAATTTTGAAATCCCCGGAATATTCTCTTTTCCCGCCACCACATTCACTCCATGATGCATGTGTCAATTCTACATGGAACTTCAAACTTCAATAATTCAAACTTTAAACCTTAAACCAAGAACCAAAAAGTTCAAAGGTTCAAGTTCAATATTGAGAAATAACACAGAGCATCACATAACACATAACAATGAGGGTTAGTGCAGGATCGAGGGGGGCCAAAAAGTGGCGATGTGAAAAAAATAGCCTTCTTCACTCGCCTAAAAATGCGAAAATCCGTGTTGACAGTGGCAGCCCGTGAGTCATTTTTAACTCACGGGCCACACGATTTCATCACAATCCGATATCTGCTCCATCCGATATCTGGTTTTTTGACAAAAAATTGCTAAAAGATAGATTCAGAGGTAAGAATTTTATCGTTTTGAATCATTTTCATTCATTTTTTGTATTTTTTGTTAATGTTTATTTGATTTTTCATTGAAAATATGGTTTTTTTATGGAAACTAGGTTTTTTAAAATCAAATACCTAATTGTTTAAGTTTGTTAACTAAATTTAATTGTTTACATTCAATTAGGTTAAAAATGGGGGATAACAATGAAAACACTGACGAACCACAACTGCAATAGCCAAACCCTCATTTGCCAAACCCCCCCTCAATTTAGGATTTGATTGCACAAAATTTGAATGAATTGAGGGGGATTGCAGAAGTATATTGTAGGATCCCTCGTCTAAACCCAATGTTTGATCCTCTCACGTCGATCATAAAAAGTATGGAAACCATGACTGAGGAGCACGATGCCGCCCTTTTGTGGTGAGATTGTATGAGGGAAAAATATGCAGATGGCTTGTCGTATAAGGATATCAAGGATCTTGAGATATCCAAAGCCGAAATCGCCTCATTGTTTGTCAATCCCCGTACTAGTCAGCTCGTAGATCCCCAAAAAATAAAACTTTCTATTAAATGGTGCACAAATGATGGGATTGTGAAATTTTTTTGGGATCGTTGGTGGATGGTTTTTGACAAACCACCCAACAAAAATCTTGATATCCCCTTCTATTTTATAAAAAAATTGTATGCTAAGTTTGTTTTACACAAACAGGTGAACTACTTTGACATCCAAACTTTCTAGGGTGTAGGTTTAGGTATGCCCCAAAATAGACCTGGGGCAGTCAGAGTAGTCCAGGGCCCATATGTCCCCCCTCCTCCTGTTGATCCCCCACCTGCAATGCAGCATCCTGATATCATTCGTGAGGCGGCTTCACAGACCATATCGGCTATTCACTCTTTGAGTAGCCTTTTGGTTTCTCAGGTTGCGTCAGTAGCTCAGCCTACTCTTGATGGTAGCGGTGCATCCGGTGGTGTTGACACATCATCCTCGGCTCCACACATATGTGTGCCCCATAGTTGTGTCATGTGTGGGCACGTATGTTTGGGTCCAGTAGGACAGCCCATCGATCATCCTATGGACAGTGTAGATTATGAGGTGCGTGAGATGCATGATGCACTAGATGTTATTACACAGACTGGAGGATACCCTGGGGAGTCCTCACATGCTAGAGGCGAGGATGCACCATCATCATACATTGATGATGTAGTGTAAGATTTGCATTTTCACAATTCATGTTATATTTTAATTAAATATTTATAAATTAGATAATATTAAGTACTAAGTTTTATTTACATGGTCTATTTAACAGTTGATGACCGAGGATGAGTTGAGACAGATTCAGGAGGGCACCTTGTCGGCCATTTCATTTGGCCTTGATAGCTTGACGGTAAATATATTATTGCACCTAGTCGTTTGTATTTTATTGTACATACATGCTCATCATTTATATTGGTATTAATTAGATTATGTAGTAACTTGCATGTATATCTTATTTTACTCTTGTAGGCACAAGCAGCATGAGTGTGGGGTAGTGTGATTTAGGATCTGGTAGTGTAGTTGGAGACAAGGGAAAGGTAATTGAATGCAAATATGATTGAATTAATAGTTTAAATAACTTATAGTGATTATACATGTCTAGACATAGATTGATAGTTTCATATACTTGTTGTGTATATATACAAAGAATTCTTGGCTTCACATCCTTGATGACTACACCCAATATACCTGAAGAAGAAGAAGAAGAGATGCCTCAAGTAGATGTGTGTTTATTTTATTTTTTGATTAGTAGATATAATTTGTTATTATCAGTGACAATTATATGCTAACTTGTATCAATGTCATGTTTCTGAACATATGTAGGTTGTGTATGAAAATATTCAAAACATTCCTCCTCTACCGAAGACATACATCAAGAGTCCTGCAAAGCTGAAGAGAAAACGTGGAGATGAGGTAAACATGAATAGTTCAATTATAGTTCATTTTTATGTTAACTTTTTGAATGTGAATTATATAATATAACTAATATTAATCGTGGTTTGTTTTTCTTGTGCAGGATCCTTCAGAACCGAACAGTGCGGTGAAGAGGATCGATTTTGATGATCCATCAACAGCTTAGTATGTTATAGATAGTTTTGGGATGCTTACATGTCTAGTTGGCATGTATATTTTGTATATGGACATACATTCACGTATTTAGACATATATTTTGTTTTAGTTGGCATTTATGCCATATTTGTGTATGGACATACATTTGTAATCATTTGACATTTTTATATATACAGAAGTTGATATTCGATCATATAAATTGTTGCTCATCTGTGCATGGTGTTATCATGGAAATATTTAATCTTCATTCCAATAATTAACAATGGTTAATAATGGCTATTTAATGAACAATACAATTCATTTCATTTCATCGTAAGTGTTGTTTTTATAATGAACAATATAATTCATTTAATGAACAATATAATTTATGAACAATACAATTCATTTAATCAACAATACAATACAATTCATTCAATGAACATTACATTTCATGAACAATACAATACAATTCATTTAATGAACAATACTTGATACAATTCATTATTACCCTATGCATGGTCCTATTTTGCCCCCCACCTTGGTCGAACGCTCGAAGTTTTATTAGGGCAACAATTTTTCAGTTGGTGAAAAAAATGTCAGTCTCACTCAATGGAATGTTGTCGCGTGGCTGATTTCTCGTTCTACTCATCGCGATGACGAACTATCGGCTCTGACATGTCCAGTTAGGAATTATTACCCTACACATGTTCCTATTTTGCCCCCCCACTCGATAGAACACTCGAGGTCATACCCTACCGGCGTCGTCCCTTGAGCGCCCTAAGTGCTCAAAATTGTCAAACTTTGACGGGCCCTAACTCGGAATCTGTGGCACCTGTGAACATTCTGTTTAAACATATGGGGCCATGAGAGGGGTCCCTACAAAAGCCTATCTCAGTTTTTCAAGTTGCCCTATGGTTTTATTAGGGCAGCAATTTTTCGGCTAGCAAAAAAATCGTCAGTCTCACTCAATGGAATGTTGTCGCATGGCCAATTTCTCGTTCTGCTCATCGTTATGATGAACCGTCAGCTCCAACATGTCTAGTTAGGCATTATTACCCTACGCATGCTCCTATTTTTCCCCCCCACTTGATCAAAGCCTCGGGGTCATACCCTACTGGCGTCGTCCCTTGAGTGCCCTAAGTGCTCAAAATTGTCAAACTTTAACGGGCCCTAACTCAGAATCCATGGCACTGCAAATGATCTGTTTGAACCTATGGGGCCATGAGAGGGGTTCCTATGAAATCCTATCTCGGTTTTTCAAGTTGCCCTACAGTTTTTATTAAGGCAGCAATTTTTCGGTTGGCAAAAAAATCGTCAGTCTCACTAAATGGAATGTTGTCGCGAGGCCGATTTCTCCTTCTTCTCGTCATGATGATGAATCATTGGCTTCAACATGTCCAGTTAGGCATTATTACCCTATGCATGCTCCTATTTTTCCCCCCCACTCGATCGAACACTCGAGGTCATACCCTACCGGCATCGTCCCTTGAGCGCCCTAACTGCTCAAAATTGTCAAACTTTGACAGGCCCTAACTTGGAATATGTGGCACCTGCGAACGATCCGTTTGAACCTATGGGGCCATGAGAGGGGTCCCTACGAAAGCCTATCTCATTTTTTCAATTTGCCCTATGGTTTTATTAGGGCAGCAATTTTTTGGTTGGCGAAAAAATCGTCAGTCTCACTCAATGGAATGTTGTCGCGTGGCCGATTTCTCCTTCTGCTCATCGTGATGATGAACCATCAGCTCCGACATGTCCAGTTAGGCATTATTACCCTACGCATGCTCCTATTTTGCCCCCCCACTCAATCAAACGCTCGGGGTCATACCCTACGCATGTGACATCCATGAAGGGATATGAAAGGATATTTTGTAAACAATCAGAAACCTTTAATGATAATCAAGTTGAAGCCTTGAGATTTATGCAATATGGTTCAAGTCCAAAACTATACCTTGAAGCCACACACTCTTCCCTCTCCCAGCATACAGTAATGAGTCACAAGTTAACATAGAATTTGGAAGGATTTGACGAGAGCGTTTTGATTTTACTTACGTCTTGTGTATTATAATATAGACCAATTTACCAATGTGACATCTTCATATGAGAGAAAAGCTTCATTTTATCTCAATACAGTTGTACCTATTTCATTATTAGAAAAAATAAATAAGTTCTGCACTAAACTGCAATAAATAAATTAGTATCCTCTATATTATGGATTTGAATTGATGTTCTCAATTAGTTATTATTCCTACACCTCACACTCACAAGATTAATAATGAAATGACATTTATGATTCATCAAATGCTGACAAAGTCTAATCAAAGTTCAACTTCAAGATGTATACAACATATCATATTCAACTTCAAGATGCATACAACTTACCATATTCAAGCTCATGCCAACCACCACTTGGATATTGTTATATGTCGATTAAAGTACAATATATGTAATAAAACCATATAGTCTTACAAAAAAGCCATCATAGACCATCTATGTTGATTAAAGTACAATTCATTTGTAACAAGGGCACACTCACAATGTGAAGTTGCAAAGCCCTGTGGGAAGCATCAAAATAGAAATTTACTAATCTGACTCATACTACTATCAAAAGCAACAAAGATGCTACAGCTAGATAACACCATGCTCCATTGTGGAGAGAATATTAGGTGCATCTGATGTTAGCGTTACCTAACTTCATTTTAAAAACCATTAATGAATAAAAATAGACAAGGTTACCTGAGTGAAAGTTCGGTGACCACCTTGACTAGTCAATGTCAAATGTTTAATTCAATAGATCATCTGTCATGACAATTTGATCCACTACAGATGTGGCCTGGCCACATGCATTTGAATCATCTTCATGATAATAAACACAACAAGACCCTCAATTTAATCTCATTAATGCACAAAGGAATATGTACCATCACCAAGAGAGGGCCTTGTCAATGACGAATGAGCTAGCATGAACCTGTATTTTTGAGAATTGTTAGTCTACACATAAATTGCATCGATGAACATAAGTGGTGTTGCAAAAATACATCCCTTCTAGTTATATCAAGTGTACTCGCTATGTTCATGTAAAAATTGTGTTGCCCAAAAAAAACGTTCATCAATAGATCTGCATTTTGAACACATCCTTAATATACACGTAACAAACTTGAACATTAAGGTTTAATGATCATTGTTTGAAATGAAATGCATGATAAAAAAATAAGGCACCATTAAAGACCTACTACTCAAGTGTGCCTGAAGGGTCATCTCTTTGTTTAAGAGTATCCAGTATTGCTTCATGATCAGTAGTAGTCACTGTCCATAGCTCTTTGGTCTTCAGTTTTGCTTGATGCTTCAACAACTTGACATTTGTAGCTATAATAAGGTGTGATTACATTATAATGGTTTTGTGTCTCTCATAGTCTTCAAATGCAGGTATGCCATTCTTTCTAACCATGTATGTTCACAACCAAGTTCCCACAACAACAACTGAACCTATAGGATATGTGAACCCATCATCATCTATCACTGGTTGTGTTAGCTTTTGTTTTCCCTGTACACATCGTGCCAACCAATATTTTGATCTCTCTTCATTCCCTTGCGGTGCAACAACTGCAAAAACATGTCCTGGCTGTACAAGATCTGATAGACGATCATACTCAAGTGAACTTTCCATGTCATTGTTTGACAAGGATATTGTTTGAGATAAAGGAGTTAGATAGTGGGGAACCCACGTATCAACCCACTCACTTAACTCACATTGATCCCAATCACACCGAAGACAACTCTGACAAAAACAAGCCAACGCTCGTGTCCAAATGGTCCATGTACTTGCATCTGAGCTGAGAAATGAATGCATCTTTGAAGAATCTTTAATTGTTTGACAATCCAATTTATCTCCCATTGTTCCCTCCTCAACCAACCAAAAGAATATGCTCACTGCTGAATCAAGAGTACCTCCATGTGACAATGCTGAACTACACCAATCAAGAATAGAATGTGCATCAGAGAAATTTGCACCTGAAACCCTCAATTTCTCCTTAACTAGAGCTCTCTTCAAACATGCACCTTCTCCATCATGCTCTCCCTTCCCATGCCCTGCCTCAAAAAAACACCAAATATGAGGTATACGCCTCTCCACATGCATTCTACTCAACCAATAAAACATACGTGCATTCTTGAATTGACCCGTACAGTTATCTGACCATATTATATGTCAGTCAATTGCAATATCTTTTGCATGCAAGAACTCAAAAAAATTCTCAAAAGAATGTTGCACATACTCGGAGGAGTGTGATCTATCATCACTCATATAAAAATGATACTCCCTGATTATCTTCCTGTCCCCTTCTATACTATCAGGAGCATGTCTATATGTAATGTGAACAAAAATAGCAATCTGGACTGAATTGTAGTACTGAGACTGTACCTCATTCTATGGTTGCAATGTATAGTTCTCTGCAAAATCAACCACTGATACAATAGTATCAATCGGGAAAGAGTTCTTACACATCCTGAACTATTGATCCAACCACTGAGACCTATGGGTGTGCCTTGCATACTTGTAGAAAAGATTTTAAAATCCAAAATAAAATCAGCAATACTCACTTCTCTTGAGACTAATTTGCATCTAGAACCTTCACCTCCACTCTTCAAATTATATTTCACTATCTCGTATCTTTTTTTCTCAACATAATTATTTCCAAACTCGTGTTCTCTGCACTCATGAAAACATGAAACAAACTTTGACAACCCACCGCATTCTGAGCACTTCTCATTCAAACAATCATTTCTATAGAAATAGCAGTCATCATCTCTAGGGCATAAAAATAGATCTTGCAAGTCTCTTGATGATCTCGGAAATAGCATTGCACCACACTCCTGCAACATCTCATTAGTATGCATTGTAGAATGAATATGACATAAAAGTTCATGGTACATTGAAAACTCCACATGGTACTTGCAACAACAGGTATTGTGATCTTAAGAGGAACACAATAAAATGGTTTCAAAGATTCAAAGGCCCTTTGTGATATTTGCAAAGTTGGATGTAATTCACAAAATTTTTTGTACAACATTGTTTGGCTTGATTCCAAGAAATGTTTGGGATGCGGTGTGCGGTCTCGGTTGCCGATTCTTAATTTCAAAACTTCCTTTACATTGGGTGACACTCTAGAATTAGAGTGCCAAAATTGTTGAATCTCTTCCTTCACGTTGTCAGTCAACTTTCTATCAACACATAGAAGCCTCCCACCAAATGCCCATGTATCTTGTTGAAGTGGATCGTCAAGTCTTTGTCTTCGTGCAAGTGCTCTATCCAAAGTTTTACGGTTTATGTTAAAATCAACACAAGTTTGTCTCATTTGACTAGCCTTCCTCAATTGATGGCTTACTAAGGAGGTTGTAATCACTCTTCGAGCGGCTCTCTTATCTCTTTCTTTGGTATTCTTTCCAATAGAATTGAGAGCATCAAATAGATTTTTTGCAATAATAGAATTTCTCTCCGTCTTCTTGTTCATACGAATCTTCAATTTGTTTAGCAATGGTCTCATCTTTATCATCTTTAGCAATTGAACAAAGAGTTGGCATTTCTTGGTCAATGTCTTATTGCTAAAATTTTGGTTGAAAAGTTTTGTAGCCCACAACCAAATGATTCTTGTTGACCTCTTGCCTTCAAGATTCCCAATAATGTTCTCATCAATTTCAAATAACCATTTTGGGGTTCTTGAAGGTCTTGGATTTGGAATTTGTCTTTCATCCATGAGAGGGTCTTCATTTCTAAAGTAATTAGGTGTTACATATGGTTCACTTGGTGAGGCAATTCCACCTTCAATGTTAAATTTTTCCACATTTTCACCTCCTATGTCAAAATTTTCCACATGTTGAGCATTTTCATTATCACTTTCAACATTTTCAAAATTTTCAATATATTCACTTTCAAAATTTACATTTTCATTTTCAATAACTTGTGGCACATTTTCAATTTCAATTTCCTCTTCAGTTGAAGTAACATTAGCAATATTTAACATACCTTGTCTTCTCCTCCTATGACATTCTCTTTCTCTTTCTCTATACACTTCAGCTTGGTCATTTGAAAGTTTTCTTTTGCGTTTAGACTTTCGACAACAACTACTCCCCATTTCCCTCCACACATATGCTCCTTCGTGATTGACAATGTAAGTTTTCACTTTAAGAATCTCCCAAAAGAAAAAATTTGTCTCTAGCTATCTGAAACCCCGTGATCCTCGACAGAAAACATAGGACCCAGACTGTCGATCGTTGGAATCTACAGCGAGAGAGAGAGAGAGAGAGAGAGAGAGAGAAGGACATGATTTGATGTCTTAAGGGGTCCTATGGTGTCACAAGACACCATATGACCCCTAACGACACCATAGGACCCCTTAAGACACCAAATCATGTCATTAGGGGTCATATTGTGTCTTATGGGGTCGTAGGACACAATATGACCCCTAACGACATGATTTGGTGTCTTAAGGGGTCCTATGATGTCGTTAGGAGTTATATGGTATCCATAGGGGTCATATGGTGTCCCATGAACCCTTATGACCTCTTAGGACACCATATGACCCCTAATGACACCATATTGGGTCGCTTTGGGTCATATTGTGTCCTAAGGGGTCATATTGTGTCTTAAGGGGTCCTATGGTGTCCCAAGACACCATATGACCCCTATGGACACCATATGACCCCTAACGACACCATAGGACCCCTTAAGACACCAAATCATTTCATTAGGGGTCATATTATGTCTTACGGGGTTGTAGGACACAATATGACCCCTAACGACATGATTTGGTGTCTTAAGGGGTCCTATGGTGTCGTTAGGGGTCATATGTTGTCCATGGGGGTCATATGGTGTCCCATGAACCCTTATGACCTCTTAGGACACCATATGACCCCTAATGACACCATATTGGGTCGGTTTGGGTCATATTGTGTCCTAAGGGGTCATATTGTATCTTAAGGGGTCCTACGGTGTCCCAAAACACCATATGATCCCTATGGACACCATATGACCCCTAACGACACTATAGGACTCCTTAAGACACCAAATCATAACATTACGGGTCATATTGTGTCTTACGGGGTCGTAGGACACAATATGACCCCTAACAACATGATTTGGTGTCTTAAGGGGTCCTATGGTGTCGTTAGGGGTCATATGGTGTCCATAGGGATCATATGGTGTCCCATGAACCCTTATGACCTCTTAGGACACCATATGACCCCTAGTGACACCATATTGAGTCACTTTGGGTCATATTGTGTCCTAAGGGGTCATATTGTGTCTTAAGGGGTCCTATGGTGTCCCAAGACACCATTTGACCCCTAACGACACCAAATCATGTCGCAAGGGGTCATATTGTGTCGTACGACCCTGTAAGACACAATATGACCCCTAATGTTATGATTTGGTGTCTTAAGGGGTCCTATGGTGTCGTTAGGGGTCATATGGTGTCCATAGGGGTCATATGGTGTCTTGGGACACCATAGGACCCCTTAAGACACAATATGACCCCTTAGGACACAATATGACCCAAAGCAACCCAATATGGTGTCATTAGAGGTCATATGTCTCCTAAGAGGTCATAAGGGTTCATGGGACACCATATGACCCTTATGGACACCATATGACCCCTAACGACACCATAGGGCCCCTTAAGAAACCAAATCATGTTGTTAGGGGTCATATTCTCTCCTACGACCCCGTAAGACACAATACGACCCCTAATGTTATGATTCGATGTCTTAAGGGGTCCTATGGTGTCATTAGGGGTCATATGGTGTCCCTAGGGGTCATATGGTGTCTTGGGACACCATAGGACCCCTTAAGACACAATATGACCCCTTAGGACATAATATGACCCAAAGCGACCCAATATGGTGTTATTAGGGGTCATATGGTGTCCTAAGAGGTCATAAGGGTTCATGGGACACCATATGACCCCTAACGACACCATCGGACCCCTTAAGACACCAAATCATGTCGTTCAGGGTCATATTGTGTCCTACGACCCCGTAAGACACAATATAACCCCTAATGTTATGATTTGGTGTGTTAAGGGGTCCTATGGTGTCGTTAGGGGTCATATGGTGTCTTATGACACCAAAAGACCGCTTAAGACACCAAATTGTGTCGTTAGGTGTCATATTGTGTCCTACGACCCCGTAAGACACAATATGACCCCTAACAACATGATTTGGTGTCTTAAGGGGTCCTATGGTGTCGTTAGGGGTCATATGGTGTCCATAGGGGTCATATGGTGTCCCATGAACCCTTATGACCTCTTAGGACACCATATGACCCCTAGTGAGACCATATTGAGTCGCTTTGGGTCATATTAAGTCCTAAGGGGTCATATTGTGTCTTAAGGGGTCCTATGGTGTCCCAAGACACCATATGATTCCTATGGACACCATATGACCCCTAACGACACCAAATCATGTCGTTAGGGGTCATATTGTATCCTACGACCCCGTAAAACACAATATGACCCCTAATGTTATGATTTGGTGTCTTAAGGGGTCCTATGGTGTCATTAGGGGTCATATGGTGTCCATAGGGGTCATATGGTGTCTTGGGACACCATAGGACCCCTTAAGACACAATATGACCCCTTAGGACATAATATGACCCAAAGCGACCCAATATGGAGTCATTAGGGGTCATATGGTGTCCTAAGACGTCATAAGGGTTCATGGGACACCATATGATCCCTATGGACACCATATGACCCCTAACGACACCATAGGACCCCTTAAGACACCAAATCATATCGTTAGAGGTCATATTGTCTCCTACGACCCTGTAAGACACAATATGACCCCTAGTGTTATGATTTGGTGTCTTAAGGGGTCCTATGGTGTTGTTAGGGGTCATATGGTGTCCCTAGGGGTCATATGGTGTCTTCGAACACCATAGGACCCCTTAAGACACAATATGACCCCTTAGGACACAATATGATCCAAAGCGACCCAATATGGTGTCATTAGGGGTCATATGGTGTCCTAAGAGGTCATAAGGGTTCATGGGACACCATATGACCCCTAACTACACCATCGGACCCCTTAAGACACCAAATCATGTCGTTAGGGGTCATATTGTGTCCTACAACCACATAAGACACAATATGATCCCTAATGTTATGATTTGGTGTCTTAAGGGGTCCTATGGTGTTGTTAGGGGTCATATGGTGTCTTGTGACACCATAAGACCCCTTACGACACCAAATTGTGTCGTTAGGGGTCATATTGTGTCCTACGACCCCGTAAGACACAATATGACCCCTAACGACATGATTTGGTGTTTTAAGGGGTCCAATGGTGTCGTTCGGGGTTATATGGTGTCCATAGGGATCATATGGTGTGCCATGAACCCTTATGACCTCTTAGGACACCATATGACCCCTAATGACACCATATGGGGTCTCTTTGGGTCATATTGTGTCCTAAGGTGTCCTAAGGGGTCATATTGTGTCTTAAGGGGTCCTATGGTGTCCCAAGACACCATACGACCCCTATGGACCCCATATGACCCCTAACGACACCATAGGACTCCTTAAGACACCAAATCATAACATTAAGGGTCATAGTTTGTCTTACAGGGTCGTAGGACACAATATGACTCCTAACGACATGATTTGGTGTCTTAAGGGGTCCTATGGTGTCGTTAGGGGTCATATGGTGTCCACGGGGGTCATATGGTGTCCCATGAACCCTTATGACCTCTTAGGACACCATATGACCCCTAATGACACCATATTGGGTCGCTTTGGGTCATATTGTGTCCTAAGGGGTCATATTATATCTTAAGGGGTCCTATGATGTAAATATGACCCCTAACGATATGATTTGTGTCTTAAGGGGTCCTATGGTGTCACAAGACACCATATGACCCCTAATGACACTATAGGACCCCTTAAGACACCAAATCATGTCATTAGGGGTCATATTGTGTCTTATGGGGTCGTATGACACAATATGACCCCTAACGACACGATTTGGTGTTGTTAGGGGTCATATGGTGTCTTGGGACACCATAGGACCCCTTAAGACACAAGATGACCCCTTAGGACACAATATGACCCAAAGTGACCCAATATGGTGTCACTAGGGGTCATATGGTGTCCTAAGAGGTCATAAGGGTTCATGGGGCACCATATGACACCATAGGACCCCTTAAGACACCAAATCATGTCGTTAGGGGTCATATTATGTCTTACGGGGTCATAGGACACAATATGACCCCTAACGACACAATTTGGTGTCTTTAAGGGGTCGTATGGTGTCACAAGACACCATATGACCCCGAACGACACCAATCAACCCCTTAAGACACCAAATCATAACATTAGGGGTCATATTATGTCTTACGGGGTCGTAGGACACAATATGACCCCTAACGACATGATTTGGTGTCTTAAGGGGTAGGATGGTGTCGTTAGGGGTCATATGGTGTCCATAGGGGTCATATGGTATCCCATGAACCCTTATGACGTCTTAGGACACCATATGACCCCTAATGACACCATATTGGGTTTATTTGGGTCATATTGTGTCCTAAGGGGCAATATTGTGTCCTAAGGGGTCCTATGGTGTCCCAAGACACCATATGACCCCTGCGGACACCATATGACCCCTAACGACACCATAGGACCCCTTAAGACACCAAATCATGTCGTTAGGGGTCATATGCTGTCCTAAGGGGTCATAGACCATAACATGACCCCTTAGGACACAATATGACCCAAAGTGACCCAATATGGTGTCATTAGGGGTCATATGGTGTCCTAAGAGGTCATAAGGGTTCATGGGACAACATATCACATAACTATCATTAGGGGTCATAGTTATGGGTCATAAGACACAATATGACCCCTAACAACATGATTTGGTGTCTTAAGGGGTCCTATGGTGTCCCAAGACACCATATGACCCCTAATGACACCATAGGACCCCTTAAGACACCAAATTGTGTCGTTAGGGGTCATATGGTCTCTCTCTCTCTCTCCCTCTCTCTCTCTCTCTCTCTCTCTCTCTCTCTCTCTCCCCCTCTCTCTCTCTCTTTCTCCCTCTCTCTCTCTCTCTCTCTCTCTCTCTCTCTCTCTCTCTCTCTCTCTCTCTCTCTCTCTTTCTCCCTCTCTCCCTCTCCTCCTCTCTCTCTCTCTTGCTCCCTCTCTCCCTCTCCTTCTCTCTCTCTCTAAAATATGACCAATAAAATCTGATATCCGATTTAATCGGATTTCTACCATGTGGCAATTTACTTCATAAATGGCGGCAAAGGGAAATTCTTTGGGGACCGCAAATTTTTGTACAAAAATCAGATATCGGATAAAATCGGATATCGGATAAAATCCAATATCCGTTTTTTGTACCCAAATTTTCAAATTTCAAATTTCGGCTTGGGAATGCTTTGTTATTAGGCTTGGAAGTGACAAGCCTGGAAAGTCAACTGAAAAAACGTGTTTTTTAGTATTCCGTGATTTTCTAGACTTTACACTGGTGGCTGACGACTTTTTTTGTAGCCAAAATTGATAAAACAAAAAGGGTTTTTTAAGGACGTTCCTAGCTTTCCAACAATATAAGGCTTGTCTTATTTCAACTTTAGTAAATAATTATTATTTATTTTCTAATTGAATTCTGACAATAGTCCTGATTGATATACTGATTGAAAAACACTCATAACTTTCAAACGGTATAACATTTTTTGAAACCGAAACATGCGTCACATCCTATGCTTTGTCTACTATAGGGAAAAATTTTTTTTTTTAAAAAATGCATAAGGTTTTGACCAAGTTAAGGTGGTCAGACCTAGGAGTTTCTAAATTTCTGAAAAGCTGTAGTAAAAAAATCATAAATAATTATTTAATTCATAAAAAATTAAAAAAAAATATGTGTCACATCCGGACATGAGTCTAATACTTATATTATAAATATTATAAAAAAATATTAAGATTTGATTGTGATTAGGGTGGTCAGACATACGTCTACTTCTTATTTTTTTCTTGAAATTTTAGTACCACTGCATTGAAATTTGAAATTTTCATGTCAAGTTGCATAACTCTAATTTTTCTGAAATTTCATTGCCACTTAAGGGCCTATTTTGGCACACCATGATCATGCACATACCCATGAATGAGCAAAGACATAACCGACGTATGATCGACTTTGAACGTTGAACCTTGAAGCTTGAACCAAAAAGGTTCAAAGGTTCAAGTTCAATACAAATTGCAACAAAGTGCTCGCTTTTACCATAAAAGAAAGTCGCGAAGAAAATTCTTCAAAGCACGCTTTTAACTTTGAACTTTGAACTGAGAAAAGGTTCAATGACTCGGGTTCAAAGAGAAGAAATACATGACCGAAAGGAAAGTAAACATTTAAAAGGTGACCTTCGAATTTGAAATTTCTTAATGAAAGTAGGGAGGACTAACACAATTGATGGGCTAAAGGGGTTCTACAATAAATGGTTCATAAGACACATTACTTGTTGAAGGTTTTGGGAATGGGGTTGCAAGATAAGTGGGCTTAACCTTGGATAAAACTCCATGGTTATTTGTGTTTGAGCTGGAGTAGTACTGGGATGGGTGACCTACTAAGAAGGCCCAATGCTTCACCTCTATGAGCGTCACCTAGATGCAATGAGCACTAAGTGTTCCATTCACTCTAATGAGAGATGGGTTCTTGTGAACAACTACTCTGAATCATGGATTAATGGGTTTGACTTGAAAACTACAAAGTTGAATCCTGATAGCAATATCACATGTTTCCAACTTGCAAACACTTTATTGAGCATTGTGCCAATACCCTTACTACTATTGCTCATGTGCCATCTTCTCCTATTAGCAAAGATGCTTCTCCATGTAGGCATTTTTATGGTCATAGCCACAATGCTTGTTCAAGACACAACTCTCATGGGTCCCAAGGATCCCCTCAATGTTGATGTCGTAGTGGCTCCCCGTTGCCACATGGACAGTCTTTACCATCTCAACATGACCACAACTTAGTTGGCATGACAATGACAAGTTCCCTCAATTAGACATTGCTATTCCACGTGTTCGCATAATTCATGTAAATCTAAAGAAACAAAACAAAACAAAACAAAAAAATATTGTTATGAATTAGGTCCCATTTCTTTTACTAAAATATCTCAAAATTGTTAAAACAAAACCCTTAATAATAATCACTTCCTCATCTTGATAATACAATTCTTCAATTTTATAGACTCCAAAGAATGGAATCCAAATTAATAAAAGTTACACTATAATATTTATAATTATTAAAATTACTATCATATAATAGATTAATGTAATATTTTTAAAGCTGTTATGATAGCAACAAATTTATACATATTCAATGTTGCACCAATACTGCAGTGCATGTCATTCTACAACCAGCTGTGTTCTTTGAGTGTTACCAGTTTTGTGTATCCTTTATTTTGGATGATACGAATTCAACATATTCGATAGAAAGCAAAAGCAAACGAACCAGTGGCCCTCCCTTCTTCAAAACAAAACAAAACAAAAACAAAAACAAAGCCGCCCATTGATGTGAAGTACATAAGTCAAAAACATAAAAAATAATATATTAATTTCAATTTCATATATTTTAAAGCCCAATTGGCTTAGCCGCCGGATTAACTGAAATATTAATTATCAATTTAATCAAACTGCTATGTAGATATTTGCAAAAAAAATTATTGCAGTCCAATTGAAATATTGTCCTGCCAGCAGTTTGATAGCTATTAGCCGCCTATATCAGTAATACAATTACATTAAAAAGATTATTATTATTTGCATGGATGAGATAAAATAATGCTTGCTTTTTTTTTAATTATACATTTGTAAAATATTTTTCATGATTTATTTATTTATTTATGGGTATTGATGAATAATCACAATATGAAATGTTTAAAAATTATTTAGTTGGTATTGGTAATGATACTTAATGCATATTATACTAATGTATATGTTTGTAATGGTGAAATTTATATATTTATGTCAACTTCATTTAATTTTGGGTCTATTTTTATAAAATGGTTTAGTGTAATTATATATTTATATATAGCATATTCTTATGTAAAGGGGTTTATTCTTTGATTTGTCACCTTTCTTCATTTACATTTACTTTTATAGATTTAATCATATTTTATCCATATCTATACATATATTTTAACCATTAATAGACCTATCCTTATGCCCATTCCTATGCATCCCTTACTTCTCTTGATATTAACATTTTTTTTGTCTTTGGTCATTTCCACAAGATGCAAGATCAATCCTACACCACTTGGATTAACCAAAAAATTCAAATTTGTGTCAACCAATTCCCACCTATTCCACTCACCATTGTGAGCTAACTTAGTGTGTATATACATGTGATTACATATTATATTTTAGTAGTTAAAGGAATTCAATGCACGTCAAAATCATAAGGGAATAAACCTTTTCTTAAGAGCACTAAAGGAACCTAATTATCCAGATCAAGTCATTCAAGGACATTAGGAACAAAAAATAGTTGTTTTCAATCATTTTGAAGGCCATAAATTTGTTCTAATCAAGGGGGTTGACCTAGGAGAACATAACCCTTGAGATTTGAAAAAAATTTCAAGGTACTTGCATATGCATCAAGTCCTTGACAATCAACAAAGCACACAGATTAGAGTAAGTTTGGTTGTAGAGTTTTACAATTCACAAGATCTCTTTTGTAAGTCCTAGATCAATTCTATGGAAAGTGGGGTCAATCTCACTTAATGCCAATTTGACCTAGAGTAAATTAATTGATTATTTTGATTCTAAGGTTAAGCAAATAAAAAGACCATTAATTGTCAATCCTCAAAGCAAGTGAGTTCGAGTACAACTTAAGATTTATTCTTTATCTTCCCCATGTTGTGTATTGACAGGAACTTGAATGAATGAAAGATGCTTCCTACACTGATCTAAGTAGAGAAGTAGTTGTAAAATTATAGAAAAAACTCTATAGTCATGGGTCCATATGCACATTCAAGCCATAAATATATAAATAGAATAAATCATAACACATAAGTTACATGGAAAAAAATTCAAGAGAAAATCCCTACACTCCAAAAATATAGCACTTTGTATTATTAGTAATTTGAAATCACAGTTACAATATAATAACATCAAGCTCATTATTAGGAGTCTTCAATAGTAATATTTCTTCAAGCAATTTTAATAATATATTGGTGTGTCATAAATTGGGTAAGTGCAAAAAGATGGGAGACCAAAAAAGTGGTCACTTCTCTTTTTGGTCCCATGGAGAACATTATGCAAGTATGTTATAATGTGCTAGTGTTATTATGCAATTGCATTATATCTTGATAATGATCTAGTATAGGTTTGGTCGCTACCGAACCATATTACACTCACATTATAATGAGTGCATTAAGACCTATTTTGAGAACTTCATTGAGAGAGAGAGAGAGAGAGATGGTGGGAGGAAGAAACAAGTGTGTAGAGAGAAAGAGGCATACGAGAGATAGTTTGTAGTGAGGGAAGATGAGAGGGAGAGGGCTAGGTAGAGAGAGAGGTAGGGAGGGAGTGATAGAGGGAGAAGTGGGAAGAGAGAGAGGGGGGTGGGAAGGATCAAGGGAGAGGTACACATATATACCATTAATAGATCTATCATTATGCCCACTCCTATGCATTCCTTACTTGTCTTGGTATTAACATTTGTTTGTCTTTGGTCATTTTTACAAGATGCAAGAACAATCCCACACCACTTGGACTAGAAGAAGTTGAGGAAATACAACTTCAGAGATCCCAAGAACATATGCATGCAAATACCTGTCACAAGAGAAGAATGGAGGCACATAAAGAAAAAAAGCATAAATGCTCTGAAGAAGAAGATTATCATTCAGAAAGGGAATCAATTGAATGAACAAGTACAATATAATCCTTATAAAAGGATAATAGCAACCCTAAAGATGTGCAACCCTAAAGAAACCCTAAAGGGATAATGTGTATTTAATAATTAGAATACCTACAATATTTGTTAAATGCCTAAGTTTAGCTTAAGCGTAGAGTTTAATAGACTAATAATTAAATAAATAACTATTAGCTAATACAAGATAACTCTAACAGGACTAACCAAAAAAATTCAAATTTGTGTCAACCAACACCCACCTATTCAACTCACCACTATGAGCTAACTTAGTGTGTATATGTGTGATTAGACATTATGTTTTAGTAGTTAAAGGCATTCAATGCACGCCAAAATTAATATGGAAGAAACCTTTTCTTAAGAGCATTAATTCATTAAAAAGATTATTATTATTAGCATAGATGAGATAAAATAATGCTTGCTTTTTTTATTCATGGCAGTAAGCTTTAAAATCAAAGAAGATTCCAGTTACAATAATCAAAATGCTTTTGTCTCCATATCTGACCGAGAATAGATTTTTTAGGGTTATTTTTTCAGGTGGCATAGATTTTTAAGATTTCTAATAAGGTTGACAAAGGTTAGAGTGGGGTTAGAAGGTTGTTTTTAGAAAGTAATTTTTAGAGTTTTAAACTGAAATATTTTCGGCTAAAAATCAAGGATAGATAGGGAGTACGATCCTAATCTTTTATAGTATTAAGGTCTTGCATTTAACAAGATTTATTTCTCATGGACTCATTCATTCTAACTATTCAACTCTATGTATAATTCAAAGACCAATTGACATTTTATATTTTATTTTTTCATATTTTATTATTATGAAGTTTTTTAAAAATATTTTTAATTATACATTTGTAAAATATTTTTCATGATTTATTAATTTATTTATGGGTATTGGTGAATAATCACAATATGAAATGATTAAAAATGATTTAGTTGGTAATGATACTTAATGCATATTATACTAATGTCTATTCTTGTAATAGTGAAATTTATATATTTATGTCAACTTCATTAAATTTGGGTCTATTTTTATAAAATGGTTTAGTATAATTATATATTTATATATCACATATTCTTATGTAAAGGGGTTTATTCTTTGATTTGTCACCTTTCTTCATTTACATTTACTTTTATACATTTAATCATATTTTTTCCTTATCTATACATATATTTTAACCATTAATAGACCTATCCTCATGCCCATTCCTATGCATTCCTTACTTCTCTTGATATTAACATTTTTTTGACTTTGGTCATTTCCACAAGATGCAAGATCAATCCTACACCACTTGGATTAACCAATTCCCACCTATTCCACTCACCATTGTCAGCTAACTTAGTGGGTATAATTGTGATTACACATTATGTTTTAGTAGTTAAAGGCATTCAATGCACATCAAAATTATAAGGGAAGAAACCTTTTCTTAAGAGCACTAAAGGAACCTAATTATCTAGATCAAATCATTCAAGGATATTAGGAACAAAAAATTGTTGTTTTCAATCATTTTCAAGGCCATAAATTTGTTCTAATCAAGGGGGTTGACCTAGGAGAACATAACCCTTGAGATTTGAATTTTTTTTCAAGGTACTTGCATATGCATCAAGTGCTTGACAATCAACAAAGCACAAATATTAGAATAAGTTTGGTTGTGGACTTTTACAATTCACAAGATGTCTTTTGTAAGTCCTAGATCAATTATGTGGAAAGTGGGGTCAATCCCACATAATGCCAATTTGACCTAGAGTAAATTAATTGATTATTTTGATTCTAAGGTTAAACATAGAAAAAGGCCATTAATTATCAATCCTCAAAGCAAGTGAATTTGAGTACAACTTAAGATTTACTCTTTATCTTTATTCGCCATGTGTATTGATGGGAACTTGAATGAATGAAAGATTCTTCCTACACCAATCTAAGTAGAGAAGTAGTTGTAAAATTTTAGAAAACCCACTATAGTTGTATGTCCATATGCATATTCAAACCATAAATATATAAATAGATGAACCATAACACATAAGTTATGTGGAAAATCATTATTCAGGAGAAAATCCTTACACTCCAAAAATATATATGCTCATTTTGTATTATTAGTAATTTCAAATCACAGAACTACAATATAATAACAACATCAAGCTCATTAGTAGGAGTCTTCAATAGTAATATTATTCTTCGATCAATTTTGGCAATATAATGATATTTCATAAATTGGGTAAGTGCAGAAAGATGGGGGACCAAAAAAGTGGTCAGCCCTCTTTTTGGTCCCATGGAGAACATAATGCAAGCATGTTATAATGTGCTATTGTTATAATGCAATTACATTATATCTTAATAATGATCGAGTATAGGATTGGTCACTACCAAACCATAATACACTCACATTATAATGTGAGTGCATTAAGACCTATTTTGAGAACTTCATTAAGGGGGGAGAGAAAGATAGAAAGATGGTGGGAGAAAGAAAGAGGTGGGTAGAGAGAAAGAGGTAGAAGGGAGATAGTTTGTAGTGAGGGAAGAAGGGAAGGAGAGGGGTAGGTAGAGAGAAAGGTGGCGTGGGAGTGATAGAGGGAGATGTGGGAAGACAGAGGGGGGTGGGAAGGATCAAGGGAGATGTACATAGATAAAGAGATGGAGAAGGGACATATGATGGTATTATGAAAGAATAAGGATCTGGTCAACTACTTAGAGGGGGGGTGAATCAGTAGATAGAAAACTAATAATAACTTTCACCAATCTCAGATTCAACCTTTCAAAGTAAACTCTAAACTAACAAGTTAAACCACTAAACTACAAATGCAATATCACTGTCAAGTTTAACCGATTGACTGTTATAGCAGACTAACAGTAAACAACTTGAACCTCGCAAACATCCAAATACTTTACTGACATAAGTAAAACCTCATTTTAGATTTCTACTGGTTAACATAACTTATCAAAGTGGATTAAGCAGTTAAGCAATTTCACCATAGAAAACATAACCACAAAAAAATTTACCACTCGACACAATATTTTTGACGTGGAAACCTAAATGGGAAAAACCACGGTGAGATGAGACTCACAAGTTAACTATCTGAACTCTTCTGAAGTTCTGTAATATCCCACTTATTTTTTTTTTGCTTTTAGGCCAATAACAATCATCCACAAATAGATAACCCATTAAGGTTAGAAAGCATAAATTGAAAACTTGCTGGAAAATGCAACCCTTCCACTTTCTGATCACCAAGTGCCCAATGTGGGAAGGTGAGAGAATATGGTGAATAGGGGATCGTTAGATCTCAATTCAGCTAAAAAATGAAGTGGATTACAATACTGGGCGACAAGCCAGCCCCTTCTGCTTATCCAGCGAGAATGCAAGAAACTTGGTGGTGAACCAGCCAAAAGATACATACAAAGGCAATCATCACTCAACCGTGATATTTCATTAAGAGGACTGAAATTATAAAACAATCTCAACTCAACTACTTATGCAATGGGAGGACCATTACAATCAGACATCACTCGACCACTTATGCAATGGGAGGACTGGATTACAGTTTACTTGAAAATAGGCGGCAAGCTAGCCTCTTCCACTTTTTAGTGGGGTGAGAGTTACAAGCCAGAATTGGTTAGTAGTACTACTACTTAACCTCACAATAATCAAGATAATGTGAGAAGGGAGTAATGCTGCACATCCAAATAAGAAACATGAAATTTCTGCTAACATCAAGAATCTGCAGTCTAGAATTACAAAACTAGCAACCTATGGATTCACTAAAACGCTCATAACTCTCTCATTACTCACCCAATTCACCCAAAATTTGTTCTAAACAATTGCTATACCAGCTACAATGAAAATAAACCCAAAGAAATCCATCGAAACACCCATATTTATTTTTGCATGCTTCTCGATGTATTCACTAAATCCAATGCCTAACCTGGGAAGTTCAATTTACAATATAAAAATCCACACTCAAAATAAGATGCTAAAAACTTACATGATACATTGTCAGTGGTAGGAAGGATGGATGAGCTAGTACCCACAAGGATGGAATCGCCTGGCCAAGAGGTATGAGCAAAACACACTTTCAGCAGTCTCATGACCAACAACCACAAAACACTCCACAATCTTCAACTCACTCACCAATAGCACGGGGAATACATGGACACAGCTAGGTACTATCTTGCAAGTACAAAACTGAGACTTATCTAAGAAGCCACACTTCGAAGCTTAGATTTTCAGTTGCCAATTTGGCAACATAATGATGGAAATTCATTTGATAACCAAAATGGGAGCCCAAGGTTCTTATTTATAACTTCTAACTCCCCAAAACCAAATACAAATGCTTACAAATTCGCCCAAATTCAATTTCTTCATTTGCATTTTCTTTATCACGCGGACCCAAGGATGTCACCCAAACCATAAGTCAAGGAATTATGCCAAAAAGCACAAAACCACGATTTTGACTTAGTAACATTTGAGGTGAATAAAATAATATCTCCATTATAAATTTTGCATCCATTTCTAGACATAAAATTTGCTTAGTACTTAGGAGATATTATGTGCCATTTCCAAAGCCAATAAATCAGTAGTAAAAATAATCAAATTAATTAAATATTAAACCTTAGGATAAGGAAATAATATTTAATTATATCACTTATGACTCCCATACTGATTATTGTCAAAACCAGGATGAAGCTGAGCCAGGAAGACCATAGAGCTACTGCAGGATCAGGACCTTGTCCACTACCAAAAATAGAAAAATGTCATACTGCCACTTACTAAAAATAGTAATTCATGAACTACTACTCCAAAAAGCATGATCTTTTCACCCAGTGATAGATCATGGAGAGCTCAGTAGGACAGTATCACCAAAACAGCCAACCCCTAACTTACTAAAAATAGTAAGTTCTCCCCTCATCAATGCTTAACCCTCATTCTTCATTCCACCTAGCGTACAGGTCTTAGGAATAGGCTAATGGACCACTGGAAGGACATCAACACAAAGGGGACATTGGACATCAACACAAAGGGGACATTACAGTCCGCCCTCCCTAAAATTTCTTGTCCTCAAGCAACTGTATGGTGAGATGCAGTAAAATCTCCTCATTTTCCCATGTAGCATCCTCTGCTGGTAAATTTTTCCATTTGTTCAAGTATTCCCTGATCACTCTTCTCCTCAAAGATTGTTCCCTGAAATCAAGGATAGGTTTAGGAACCAAAACCAACTCTCCCTTCTCATCAAGTGGAGGTAACTTAGCTGGAGCAACAACATTATGTCCCAGAGCCTTCTTAAGGTGAGATACATGAAATACATTATGGATTATGCTGCTTGTCGATAATTCCAACTCATACACCACTTCTCCAATCCTCTTGTTGACTCTGAAAGGCCCATAGAATCGTGGCTTCAATTCCTCAACTCCACTCTTCTTGAGAGTAGACTGCTTGTAAGGTTGGAACCTCAAATAAACCATGTCACCCACCTCAAAGGTGCGCTCAATTCGCTATTGATCATCATATAGCTTCTGCTAATTCTGTGCATGTTGGAGATTGTCCCTCAAAACCCTCAAAATATCTTGACTTTGTTGCATCATATCCTTTGCTTGAGGGGTCCCACTATCACCAAATACCAAGTCCGTGAAGCTAGGAGCTTCATAACCATATAATGCCATGAATGGTGACATTTGGATGGACATCTGATAGGAGTTGTAGAAATACTCTCCTAGGTGAAGCCATCTCACCCATGTATTTTGCTACTTCGAGACATAGTTCCTTAGATATCCTTCCAACAATTTATTCACTATCTCGGTCTGCCCATTAGTTTGTTACCACATAGATATTGTCCTTCCCTTGAGCCCGTGGCAACCCATTGATGAAGTCCATGGAAATACTTTCCCATTTGTTACTGGGAATAGGCAAGGTATGTAACAAACCAACTGGCAGAGTGTGCTCATCTTTATTTCTCTAACATGTGTGAGACTCCTTAATGTACTTCAAGACATCATTTTTAAGTCCTTTCCAAGAGAATCTCTCTCGGATCTGCTTGTATGTTTTGAAGTAACCTTGGTGACCAGCGAGGGGGATGTCATGGAAATTCTGCAAAATATTCTCTTTTAGCTTAGATTCAGCCACTATGAAGACCCTTCATTTGTATATATCAACCCCTCAACCAATTTGCACCTTTCATCATGAAAAGTACCTTCTATAATGCTAGTTGCAAACTGATTTTTGACATAATTAGCAAGTGACAACTCCCTCCAATCAACAATAAGCTCGCATAGTGAGGTTAAATGGGGCCTTCTGGATAAGGCATCAGCCACAACATTGTTTTTCCCCTTAACATACTCAATATCAAAATTGTAAGTCTACAACTTACTCACCCACTTCTGTTGTCTTTCATTCAAATCTTTCTGATGCATGAAGTGTTTAAGACTATTATGGTCAGTCTTAACAATGAATTTACTCCCCACAAGATACTGCCTGAACCTCGCAAGGGCATGCATTATGGAAAGCATTTCCTTATCATAAATTGAATATAGCCTTTCAGGTCCTCTCAACTTCCTACTCTCGAAGACTATATGATGCTTATCCTACATGAGGACTGCACCAACACCTTCTCCAGATGCATCACACTATAATTCAAAAGGTTTGGTGAAATCAAGCAAAGCCAGAACAGGGCAGGAACTCATGATCCCCTTGAACCACTCAAACATTGTTTGTGCCTTATCGAACCATTCAAAAGCTCCTTTCTTTGTAAGATCTATGAGGGGGGAAGCCAACTAAGAATATCCCTTCACAAACCTCCAATAAAACCCACACAAACCCAAAAATCCCTTCAAATGTGTTATGTTTTCAAGAGGAGGCCAATCAATGATGGCTCTAGTATTTTTAGGGTCCACCTTCACACCACCTGTGTTGATAATGTGACAAAGGTAGAGAAACTCTTCCATTCCAAACTCACATTTGGACTCCTTGGAAAATAGGGATTCAGATTCTAGTATGCTTAGCACCTCATCCAAGTGTTGTAAATGCTCCTTCCAACATTTGTTGAATATGAGTATGTCATCAAAGAATATCAAAACAAACTTCCTTAGCTGTTCTTGGAATATTTTTTTCATACATGACTAAAAAGTAGTGTGTGCACTAGTCAAGCCAAAGGGCATGACCAGGAACTCAAAATGCCCAAAGTGGCATCTGAAGCGGTCTTCTCCACATCTGAAGCTCCCATTCTAATTTGATGATACCCCAACCTGGGGTCAATCTTAGAGAAGAACACTGTACCATGTAGCTCATCAATGAGCTCATCAATCCTCAGGATAGGATACCGATTCTTGATAGTTTTCTGATTCAGGGCTCTGTAATCCATGCACATGCACATGGCCCCATCCTTCTTTCTCACCAAAACAACAACTGAAGCAAAGGGGATTTTGCTAGGCCGTATGTAACCCATGTCAAGCAATTCCTGGATTTCTTTCTCAATCTTATCATTATGCTTCTTAAGATATCGGTAAGGGGTAGTCATAACTGGCTTAGCTCCTTCTTGAATCTCAATGATGTGTTCGACACCTCTCTTAGGGGGTCTTCCAGGAGGTGGGTTTTCAAACACCTTACTTCTCTTAGTTATCAAGGCTTGAATGTCTTCAGGATAATTTTGATTTTCTTTTTGTGGTTCTAAGGGCATGACCATGACCTTACTTCTATTCGTGACCATTGTTTGAATGTCTGTGGAATAGCTGCCCTTGTCTACCAATGGATTTGAAGGCATTCTAAAAACCTTCCCTACCCAATCCACCTGATTATGGTGGATCAGCCTTTCCACCATTTTCAATGATACAACTTTAAGTCCACCATGCGATATTCCTCTCAATACTACCTTCTTCCCTTCAGATATGAATTTCAGCTCCATGGTTTGCAAGTTTAGTGTGATCTAACCAAGAGATCTCAGCCATTGAATCCCAAAGACTACATTGTCACTCCCACCAATGCTAACCACAAAGAAATCATCCCTGATTTCATGATTTCTCAACTTCAGAGACATGTTGCAAATCATCCGGTTGCACGATATATTGGAGCCATTTGCTACCATGACTTAGAAGCCCTCAACTTCCTCTGCCACTAGTATCCTCTTAGAAACAATCATTTCATCAATGAAGTTGTGTGTCACTCCTGTGTTAATGAGAGAAATAACATGATGCTCTCCAATCACACCGTGAACTCTAAAGAACTTATTTTTTTGAATGATCGATAGTTGAGCAACCACTCCTCTATCTTCTAACCCAAATTTAGGCCCTTTAGGAGCCTCTTCATACTCGTTGCCCTCAACTTCAGTTTGTTGTTCTGAAATTTCAGAATCTGATCCATCCACTGGATAGCACTCTATCTGATACAAATTTCCCTTTCCATGGCACTTATGTCCTAGGGCCCAAGGTTCTTTGAAAGAATAACAAAGATTCTTCCTTCGAAGCTCTTGACGGAGCTCATCATCCATATGCAGAGGGAACCTCTTGGTCTGATTTGTGAACTTCTTCTTATCCTTTCTGAAAGGAAAAGCCTTGGACTAAATTTTATTCCTTGGGGCAGCCAACTCCATGCTTCAAGATTTCTTAATAGCTTATGCCAAGGTGGGCAGATCAAATGCTTTAACCCAACCTTTCAAAGGTTCCTCAAGTCCTTCAGTGAAAAGGACAACTAACCGC
This sequence comes from Cryptomeria japonica, assembly GCF_030272615.1. Lineage (NCBI taxonomy): Eukaryota > Viridiplantae > Streptophyta > Pinopsida > Cupressales > Cupressaceae > Cryptomeria > Cryptomeria japonica. Next base: position 23,949,842 of record NC_081413.1, on the reverse strand, counting down.
TTCTCAGAGATGCTACTTACCATAACTAACAAATTTTGGAATTCAGTTACGTAAGTATCCAATGAACCTTGCTGCTTGAGTTGTGCAAGTTCTCTAAATTTCACCTTTGGATCCTTGGTGTTGAATCTCTCAATTATCTTGTTGGTGAAATCAGCATAGGTGGTGATCAAGTTATGACCAAGGGTGACCAACCCATGGTACCCCCATTCGTGGGCCACTCCATCCAAGTGCAAGGTAGAAAACTTGATGGCATCTTTTTCCGAAATAGGCCTCAAGGACAAGTAATTGTCCAACTTCTGCACCCATGCTCTAGTTGTGTTGTTAGTGCTTCCATCAAAGTGTGCTAAGGTCACTCTTCTAAGAGCCTGCTGATAATCTCTTGGGGTAGAAAACTTATAGTCATTCCTCCTTCCTCTCTTCATTTTCTGATTCATAAATTGATCTAGAGTTAGGATATCTTAGATCTCACCAGGAAGAGAAGCATACTTCATGTAGTTATTTCTTATTTTATCAACTATAGGTGTTTATGTTTCAACTTGTTGTACTTCTCTTGGCAGAAATACCAGATGTAAAGGTCTTGGGGATGAACCTCCATTGTTGCTCTTGTTGTTACTCCCATTTACATTACCTACAGGAGCATTAGAAGTATTGGTTTCCTATCCATTGTTGGGTTGGTTAGGGGTCCCAACAATGTTCTAGTTAAGTTTGGCTAGTAGTAGAGCCATCATGTCCATCATGGCATTGAATTGTCTCGCAACCTTCTTATCAGGTGCCTCATTATGTTTTGTAGTCTTGTTTGCCATTGAAACAACTAACTCTAAAGAATCTAAATCCTTCCCTTTGTTCCTCGGTACTTCTGAAAATGTGTCCTCTTCCAGCACTATCGGGATCTGAAATTGTTGTCTCTTTTGTTCTCGGTTGTAGTATCTGACGTCTTTGTCACTCATGGAAACTTCTGAACCCATTGAAACTCATAGGCTAGCATGAAAACCAGCTCTGATACCACTGTAATATCCTAGTTTTTTTTTTTTGTTTTAAGGCCAATACCAATCATCCACAAACAGATAACTCGTTAAGGTTAGAAATCATAAAGAAAAAACTTGCTAGAAAATGCAACCCTTCCACTTTCTGATCACCAAGTTCCCAATGTGGGAAGGTGAGAGCATACGGTGAATAGGGGATCGTTAGATCTCAATTCTACTTAAAAATGAAGTTGATTAGAATACTGGGTGGCAAGCCAGCCCCTTCCGCTTATCCAGCGGGAATGCAAGAAACTTGGCGTTGAACTCACCAAGAGAAACATACAAAGGCACAAATCACTCAACCACGATATTTCAGTGGGAGGACTGAAATTACAAAACAATCTCATCTCAACTACTTATGCAGCAGGAGGATGATTACAATCGAACATCACTTGACCACTTATGTAGTGGGAGGACTGAATTAAAGTTTACTTGAAAATAGGCGGCAAGCTAGCCTCTTCCACTTTTCAGCGGGGTGAGAGTTACAAGCCAGAATTGGTTAGTAGTACTTCTACTTAAACTTACAATAATCAAGATAATGTGAGAAGAGAGTAATGTTGAACATCCAAATAAGAAACATGAAATTTATGCTAACATAAAAAATCTGCAGGCTGGAATTACAAAACTAGCAGCCTATGGATTCACTAAAATGATCATAACTCTCTCATTAATCAGCCAATTCCCCCAAAATATATTCTAAACAATTGCTATACCAGCTACAATGAAAATAAACCCAAAGAACACGCATACGCTTCCCAATGCATTCACTAAATCCAACGCCTAACTTGGGAAGTTCGATTTACAATATAAAAATCCACACGCAAAATAAGATGCTAAAAACTTACATGATGCATCGCCAACGGTAGAAAGGATGGATGAGTCAGTACCCAGAAGGATGGAATTGCCTAGCCAAGAGGTATGAGCAAAACACACTTGCAGTAGTCCCGCGACCAACAACAAGAAAACACTCCACAATCTGCAACTCACTCACCAATAGCACTGGGAATACATGGACACAGCTAGGTACTATCTTACAAGTACAAAACTGAGACTTAGCTAGGAAGCCACACTTTGAAGCTTAGATTTTCAATCACCAATTCGACAGCAAAACGATGGAAATTGATTTGATAACCAAAATGGAAGCCCAAGGCTCTTATTTATAACTTCAAACTCCCCAAAAGCAAATGCAAATGCTTACAAATTCACCCAAATTCAACTTCTTCATTTGCATTTGCTTTATCACGTGGACCCAAGGATGATGCCCAAACCATAAGTCAAGGAATTACACCAAAAAGAACAAAACCACGATTTTGACTTAGCAACATTTGAGGTGAATAAAATAATATCTCCATTATAAATTTGGCGTCCATTTCTAGAAATAAAATTCGCCTAGCACTTCAGAGATATTATGCATCATTTCCAAAGCCAATAAATCAGTAGTAAAAATAATCAAATTAATTAAATATTAAACCTTAGGATAAGGAAATAATATTTAATTATATCACGTATGACTCCCATATTGATTATTGTCAAAACCAGGATGAAGTTGAGCCAAGAAGACCACTGAACTGCTGCAGGATCAGGACCCTGTCCACTACCAAAAATAGCAAAATGCCATACTGCCACTTACTAAAAAAAGTAAGTCATGAACTACTTCTCCAAAAAGCATGATATTCACACCTAGTGACAGAGCATGGAGATCTCAGTAGGATAGTATCACCATAACAGCCAACCTCTGACTTAATAAAAATAGTAAGTTGTCGCCTCATCAATGCTTTACCCTCATTCTTCATTCCACCTAGCCTACGGGTCTCAGGAATAGGCTAATGGACTACTGGAAGGACATCAACAAGAAGGGGACATTACAAGTTCACCCTGTTAGAAGCCAAGCCTATTAAAGCTTTAAAAAAAGTCATGTTAAGAACAAATCCTGTTAGGAACCACCCAGTTAAGGGATTGATTATAATGCCCTATTAGAAGCAATACCCTCTGAGGAGTAACCTCGATAGAAGATTTGAAATCCAAGCTAATGGACCACCTGGTTAGAGGATTTGAATAACACTAAGCTTGTTAGAGCTTACCCGATTAGGGGATTTTAATTGTTGTAATTTTTAGAAAACAACAGGACTTTGGTGATCTGTTTGAATAGCACTACACTTGCTTGTTCAGATCCTTTTCATGTTCCTATCTTCCTTTACACAAACTGCAGATACATCATCCGGTTCAGCAACCGCACACTCAACTAAAAATTTGCCAACTCTGAAACAAAACAACTCATCAACCTTATATACAAATCACTAGGTCGGTAACACAACAAAAACCTAATTCTCTCATAGAGATTACAAACAAGTCAGTTCAAGTATGACCATTGGATTGCATAACAATCTTTGCACATCATTCAAGATAGCCTCGACCGCTCCTTGATCACCCCTTCATCAAACTCTATAACACATCACGCGTTTTGCATTACATGCAATAGACTTTCTCATTCCCAAGACAAAAACATTATTTGAATGTGCCAAAAACACTTTGAAACTCTTCTCATACAACATGCATAAGTTGTTAGGAACCGGAAGGGCAACTGAGAGGGGGGCTGAATCAGTTGTCAATGAATTTTAACCCAATTATAAATTAATTCAACTTAATACTTGATACTGGTAAACCAATCTTAATGTTGGTTAAACAAATTAACAGTGTATATCAATACTGGTGAAACTTAATGCATGAAATAGAAAGAGAAACAATATCCACAACACATAACACAAATACTTTTGATGTGGAAACCCTGTAAGGGGAAAAACCACTATGGGAAACCTTACCCACAATTAGATGATACTACTGCAGATAGTATGTGTATAGAAATTGGGTCTGCACATGGAGAAAGGCCAACCACCTAGAGCAGACTGCTCAATAATGGGAGTTGCACTGACTACAGTAGGATGGTTAAATCCTAGAATAATGTACTACTTCAAAGTGCATCTATAATGCTGGATTTAGTACCGGTTTAAGTTTCGATAAAAACCTTTAAACCTTCCTTTAACCTTCAAATGATGTTTTCTTGATTCGCTCTATGATCTGCTCATATGATCTTCAATATTCTCACATACCATGTTACAATACCATACCATGACCATGCATTCATCTCACAAATGAGATCTTACATTTACACAAAACCTAAGACCAAATACTAAGGTTGTCTCACTAAGAATATTACAATCAATATAATTGCAAAATAAGTCTTGACAAGATGTTGGCCTCAATACAATAACCAATAATAAATCATCTCCATAATGTGGCATGCTGATCTGGAATAGATAACGTATACCGGTCCATAACCTAGACCTATCTACCGGTAACAACAAATATGTAAACCCGATTAGACCAATAATCAAAACACCAAAACCAAGTATCCAAACCATATAACATATCGGTGAGCATATAGTGGTGAGTATACATAAGTCATTGACCTTGCCAGTGAACACAATGTGACGGTTCAATAGTAAACCAATATAACCATAGTGCCAAACCAACAATGTAGATATCCAAAAGGATAAGTGTTGACATCAATGACAAAACCAATGCAACACATCCATAATACCAACAATATCCCTCTTTGGCATTGGTGGCAACACTAGATGGAAAAACATCTAAGTGCCAAAGCAAAATGCCAAAAAACCAAAAATCAACAATCTCCAAAATAGATCAGTACCAAAAATCAAAACCAAAATACAAAGGGTATATATCTCCCCCCCAATGAATAATATTTTTCCATAAATATCTCTCCCCCTTTGACATCAAATGCCAAAGAAGTTAAGAAGAAATAACATAACATACAACCAACTACTCCCCCTAAGAAGTAGCTCTCCTCCATCAAAGCCAAAAAAATATTTCTCTATTAGTTTCTATCGGTTTGATGCCAATCTTCAATCACCTAAGAATTGTCAGTGAGGGTATTACCCCAAGATGCTCTCTAAGGTATTCAAAGGTTTCCTTTGGCAAAGGCTTTGTAAAGATATCTGCAATCTTTTCTTTAGTATTCACATAAACCAATCTTACTTCTTTTGCTTCAACATTCTCTTTCAGAAAATTATACTTGATAGAAACATGCTTAGTCTTAGAGTGAAATACCGGATTCTTTGATATATCAATTGCTATTGAATTATCGCAATAAATGATTATCGATTCTTTTCATTTTACCTTTATGTCCTTCAACATTCTCTTAATCCATAATACTTGAGTACAATTAGTTGTTGCTGCAACATATTCTGATTCTACTATTGATAATGATGTACAACTCTGCTTCTTTCTTATCCATGAAATCAATTTGCTACCAAGAAAGAATGCACGCTAGTGGTACTCTTTCTATCATCTACATCTCCTGCCCAATTTGCATCGGTGTATGCACATAAATCAAAATTTTCATCTTTAGGATACCATAAACCAAGATTTGTTGTACCTTGTAGATACCAAAAAATCCTTTTTACTGTTGATTCATGATTTTCTTTAGGATTACTCTGAAAAATTGAAACAATACATACTTCATTCATTATATCAAGTCCGGTTTGTGTCAAATATAGTAAACCTCCAATCATAGATTTGTATCTTGTCGGATTAACAGGAGCTGAATCATCATTCAATGCCAATTTATCAGTTGTAGTCATAGGAGTACTTACCAGTTTATAGTTTTCCATACCAAATTTCTTCAGTAGTTCCTTCAAGTACTTTGTTTGACATATGAATATACCTTTAACAGTTTGTGAAATCTGCAATCCTAAAAAGAATTTTATCTCCCCAATCATATACATTTCAAATTCTTCCTACATCTTGTTAGCAAAGTCCTTACACAATCCATCTTCTCCTCCAAAAATGATATCATCAACAAAAACTTCAATAACCAAGATGTCACCATTAGTCACTTTGTAATATAAGTTGCTAACAACATTAGCTTTAATGTAACCAAGTTTCAAAAGACATTTGTCCAATCTAGCATACCAAGCTTTAGGAGCTTGCTTCAATCCATACAGACCTTTCCTTAATCTGCAAACCATATCTTTATCATTTGTCAATAAAAATCCATCAAATTTTTCAATATAAACTTCCTCTTCAAGATCACCATTCAAAAATACACATTTTACATCCATCTGATATACTTTATAGTTCTTATGAGCTGCAAATGCAAGAAATAATCTAAATGCTTCAATTCTAGCTACAGTGCAAAGGTTTCATTATAATCAATTCCCTCTTTTTGTGAATATCCTTTGCAAACTAATCTTGCTCTGTTCCTGATTACCTTATCATCTTCATTAAGTTTATTTCTAAATATCCATTCAGTTCCAATTACATTTTTGTCTTTAGGTCGGGTAACTAATGTCCATATATTGTTATTTTCAATTTTTTCTAATTCATCTTCCATTGCTTTTATCCAATGTTCATCTTGACATGTTTCAATAACAGATGTTGGTTCAATTTGAGAAATTAAGCATACCTCTTCATTTTCCAGTCTTCCTCTTGTCTTAACTTGTTGATACTTATTCCCAATTATCTGATTTTCTGAGTGATTCAGTCTTACATACATGGGTTTATTCACATGTTGTTTTTCTTTAGTCACTGTGGGATTCTCTGATGATGCCGGTGTGATTGGATCCATATTTTGTACTGGTGCACTCTGTATTGGTTCATTTATGATCATCTCAACTACCGATTCAGAATCTGCAAACCTTGAATTTCCTCTAAAGTGTTCATTTATCTTCACATTAGCACTTTCAATGATCTTCTGCAATCTTTTATTAAAATATCTATATGCCTTTCTCTTAAATGAATAACTAATAAATATTCCTTCATCACTTCTAGGATCAAATTTACCGACATACTCATCTCTCCTAATATAGCATTTGTTTCCAAATATTCTGAAGTATTTAAGAGTAGGAGTATTGCCAAACCATAGTTCATAAGGGGTTTTACCTGTTTCACCTTTGATGTGAACTCTGTTGAAAGTGTAAACCATTTTGTATTTACTGCTTCTCTCCAGTACACATGAGGTAGATTTTCTTCCAATATAATGCTTCTAGCTGCTTCCAAAATAGTTTTGTTCTTCCTTTCCACAATTCCATTCTGTTGAGCTGTCCAGGTTGCTGATAGTTATCTTTTGATTCCATTCACTTCACAAAATGTATTAAATTCCTTAGATGTAAATTCTTCTCCTTGATAAGATCTTAAACATTTGATTTTCTTACCGGTTTCATTCTCTACCATTGCCTTGTATAACTTTAATTTTCCAAAAGCCTCTGATTTCTCCCTAAGAAAAGTAACCCAACACATTCTAGAATAATCATTAATAATTAGCATAAAATATCCTTCTTCCTGTAGACTTCTTGTTCTTGCCGGACCACACAAGTCAGTATGAATTAAATCAAGAAAATTATTGGATTTCTCAGAAATACTCTTAAAAGTTGTTCTTACTTGCTTTCTCATTTGACATTCCTTACATACCAGATTGTGAGGTTTCACAATCTTAGGTAAATCCCTTACTGCCTTAGTTAAACTTATCTTTACAATGCAATCAAAATTTATATGATAGAGTCTCTTATGCCATAACCAACTTTCATCAATATGTGCAATCAAACATGTCTTATCATTGTTATTCAAATGAAAGATATTACCTTTAGTCTAATTATAGTCTACAATCTCCAATCCAGTTCTGTTTCTGATTTTGCATTTTCTATTCTTGAATTGTAACTGAAATCCCTTTTCAACTAATTGACCAACACTCAAAAGATTATGCTTCAAACCTTCAACATAATAAACATTGTCAGTATTGTGCTAACCATCTAAAGATATAGTGCCTTTTCCTTTGATTAAATAAGCTTTATCATCACTAAATCTTACTAGACCTCCATTATATTCTTGAAAAGATAAGAATTTACTTTCATCACCAGTCATATGATGTCAACATCCACTATCAATGATCCATTCATCTTTTTCCTCAATTTTAGCTGCTAGGGCCTGCTCTACTGGTGGGACCGTAGGTGCTAGTTGATCTTCTTTTATTACAACAAATGTCCATCCATTGTCTACCGGTTCTTCATCAGAATCATCTGTAACTCCTTCATCAGCATAGTAACATGATTTATCTTTGTTCTTCTTAAATTTGTATCTCTGATATTCAGGGTTAGGCTTATATGTTATTTTAGCTTCCTCTCTCAATTTTGCATGTCTATTAGGACATCTAGATGCTATGTGACCAACTATATTGCAATTAAAACATTTAAACGGTGCTATACCTTCATACTTACTTCCAATTGGACCTTTAGGCATCTTCCTTGCAAATAGTGCTTCAAGTTCTTCTAGTTCTTCATTTTCCCTCCTGATATATTCAAGTTCTTTTGCATAAAGTGCTTTCTAATCAGATTTGTTAGATGATTATGATGTTGTTGCACTTGATGATGCTCTGAAGGCTAAATCTATCTTAACTGTAGCAACAAGACGAAATTCCTCAAGCTCAAATGCTGAAAGTTTTCCAACCAAGGTATCTCTAGATACTCATGTATTAGGCATTGTTCTCAACTCATTAATAGCAGTTACTTTCATTTTGTAAGCTAGTGGAAAAGCTCTTAATACTTTAGAAACAATGTCATCTTCACTTAAGGGTCCTCCACAACATTGTATTCCTAAAACAATTTCATTAACTCTTTCCATAAAAGCAGAAATTCTTTCATCTTCTTCCATTTTCAAATTTTCATACCTGACTTGGTAACATTCCAGTTTTGCAATTTTGACAGTGGTATCTCCTTCATTCAATGTTTCTAATTTATCCCAAATAGCTTTAGCAGTAGATCGGTCTGATAATCCTGTAATTTGTTGATCTGACAATGCGCTCAGAAGTGCTTCTCTTGCTTTGCAATCATTCTCCAAGTCCTTACCCAATGTCGGTGGATTAGGTTGACTCAAAGTAAGACCAACATAGCCATTCTTTGTAACTTCCCATATGTCTCTTCCAATGCAATTCAGATGTGTATCCATTCTGATCTTCTATATACCATAGTTAGTTCCATCAAGTTTAGGACTGTCCTTCCTGAAAATATTTCTTTCTATAGGATCTCCTCAAGCTGTTACAATTCTGAAAAAAGAGGACTTACCTCTGATACCAATTGTTAGGAACCGGAAGGACAACTGAGAGGGGGGGTGGTGAATCAGTTGTCAATGAATTTTAACCCAATTATAAATTAATTCAACTTAATACTTGATACCGGTAAACCAATCTTAATTTTGGTTAAATAGATTAATAGTGTATATCAATACCGATGAAACTTAATGCATGAAAGAGAAAGAGAAACAATATCCACAACACATAGCACATATATTTTTGATGTGGAAACCCTGTAAGGGGAAAAACCACAGTGGGAAACCTTACCCACAATCAGATGATACTACTGCAGATAGTATGTGTATACAAATGGGGTCTGCACATGCAGAAAGGCCAACCGCCTAGAGCACACTACTCAATAATGGGATTCACACTGACTACAATAGGATGGTTAAATCCTAGAATAATGTATTGCTTCAAAGTGCATCTGCAATGTTGGATTCAGTACCGGTTTAAGTTCTGATAAGTACCTTTAAACCTTCCTTTAACCTTCAAATGATGTCTGCTTGTTTTTCTCTATGATTTGCTCATATGATCTTCAATATTCACACATACCATGTTACAATACCATACCATGACCATGCATTTATCTCACAAATAAGATTTTACATTTATACAAAACCTAAGATCAAATACTAAGGTCAACTCACTAAGAATATTACATTCAAATCAATTGCAAAATAAGCCTTGACAAGATGTCGGCCTCAATACAATAACCAATAATAAATCATCTCCATAACGTGTTGTGTTGATCTGGAATAGATAACATATACCAATCCATAACCTAGACCTATCTGGCGGTAACAACAAATATGTCAACCCGTTTAGACCAATAACCAAAACACCAAAACCAAGTATCCAAACCATGTCTTCGACATAATCAAGTGATCTCCAGATGATAACAAGTCATCATAGTACCAGTAAACCATATAACCTATCGGTGAGCATATACTGGTGACTACACATAAGTCGTTGACCTTGCCAGTAAACACAATGTGTCGATTCAACAATAAACCAATATAACCATAGTGCCAAATCAACAATGTAGATCTTGAGAATGATAAGTGTTGACATCAATGACAAAACCAATGCAACACATCCATAATACCAACATACATATCATAATCATTACCGCTCATTATCATATCATAAACCAATACAACCAATATAACAAACTTAATCGGTTAGGATTTATCAAATCAATAGGTAGGGTTTACCGGTTCAACTCTCCAATGCTTAGAAATATCCGTTCACTCCACAAACTCACCTACTGGTTATAGTTCCCTTCACTACCCGGTTATAAAACAACATTGTAACAATATCATTACCGATTAATTGACATCAATGACAATATAACATTTCATTAATGTAATCTTCATGCAAATGCCAACAATATAGAGACAAGTAAAGAAGGAATAAGGCTCGAGAGAGTGCACATGTCTGTGTAGCAAGGAAGGGGGAGAAGGGTTGAAGGGTGGAAGGGATAGAGGGATAGATATGTAAATAGATGGAGAGGGGAGATATAGAGTAGAGAGGAAAGGAGGGAGGGATAGAGATTTAGAGAGATAGGTAGTGTGGGATGAATAGAGGGAGAGGTAGAGAGAGAGATATATGGAAAGGGAGATAGAGAGTAGAGAAGGAAAGATGGAGCGAGAGGTAGAGAGAGATTGAGAGAGGGGGAGAGAGGAAGGTGGGCAGAGGTAGGTAGAGAGAGAGAGGGGAGTGTGAGGAGGAGGTAGGAAGGAAGAGAGACCTAGTGTGAGAGGGTGAAAGGGAAAGGGGAGATAGAGAGTAGAGAGGGGAGTAAGGAGGGAGAGAGAGGTAGAGAGAAAAATAAAGAGATAAAGAGAGGGAGGGTGGGTAGGATAGACATAGAGATAGTTAGAGGGGTTTGGAGATGGGAGATAGAGGGAAGTAGAGAGAGACACATATAGGGTAATATAATTAAAGGGAGAGGTAGGTAGAGAGAGACAAAGAGCATAGATAGAGAGAAGTAGAGAGGAGGGATGAAGAGAGAAATAGAGAGAGAAAGAGATAGATAGAGAGAGATGGAAATATTGGGTGAGAGAGATGGATAGAAAGGAAGGTAGATATATGGAGAGGGGAGACAAAGAGAAGTAGAGGATAGAGGGAGGGAAAGGAAGGGATATGTAGAGAGTGTGAGGGAGAAAGAGAAGGTGAGGGAGAAATGATATTTTTTCTTTGACACCAAAATGTACTAGCATTATGTGAATTCCCAAGATAAACAATAATGTGAATGCAGTAAGGCACATTCACATTATTATTTTTCTTGGGAATTTCTAACACTTAAGCTTGGATTTGTTGTAGTTATCCAACCCAAAGGGTTGGAGTTACATGGCAATGAATAGAGAGGTATTTTTGGCAAATTTTCAAAAAATAACATAATGTTGAGTGTGTTATCCATCAAGTTTCATCGCCTTTCAATGTCAAGTTAAAAAAACCACAGTAACATTAAACTCTTTCTTAGCTTACTAACCATGTACTTTTTTCTACATTTCATTTATGTTAATTTTTTTATCTTTAATTTTTTTGCTAGTGTCTCCATTTTTCCCATTTTTATCAAAACCTATGTATATTATTTTTGGTCTAATTTTCTATTCAATCATTAAAAATTAAAACAAATTATATTTTTAGAAACTAGACTTTGTTCTACAAACACTCAAAAAAATTATTTCTGATTAGTTTTAATAAAATTTAGGAGTCCACATGCTCATTTTTTAATTTTTCAAGATGTGTCCATTTTGAAAATTAGTGAAAAAATCACATATTTGTTTAAATAAATAGTAGGAAAAATCTTGCCTAAACTACATGGTGTTGGCTAATTTATTTCCAAGGTGATTTTTGAAATACTAAAAAATTAACATTTTAGGGGTCCACACTAGATAGTATGTTTGATTTTTGGATAAAAATAGGAACACTATGTGTGGCCCTCCAATTTGAACCCTTTAATACCCACCATTTATTAAAAATAAAAAATAAAAATTATAGTTTAGAAAGTAGATTTAGAGCACTACGACTCTTGTTCTTGTGATATCTTCAAATTTTGAGTGTAACTATCTTCAATTTTACATCCAAGATCAATATTTTTTAATTTTAAAAACAAAAAGTTGCCCCTTAAGAACTCTTTTTAGTCCTCCATTTTCTTGCACTTACCCAATTCAACAACATGTGATGTAAAATACACTAACATAGCATACATTGATTGATGACCAAGTTGGGCATCCAAATATACCATATCTCATCATCTCATACATGGCATGCATGCAACTATAGAAGGAATAACATTTGTGGTACTGAACTCCACCTACCAATAAAACTATGAAAAATCATCAACATGCAAAGTATTCTCTTAATTTTTTTCTGGATTCGATTGTGTAAGTATTTTTTATCATCAACATTTTGAATCACACTCTGTGATTCAAATATCCTTGGAATTCTTTTACATCCTGATGATGAATCACAGAGTGTGATTCGAAACATTGATGATAAAAATACTTACACAATTGAATCCAGAAAAAAATTAAGAGAATACAACATGGATTGTGTAAATCTCATAGCATTAATGCAAAGTATTTTTTATATATTGTTATGCTATTTTTTTGTGGCCTTAACTTGCAATGCACATAACTCATGTGAGACTACTATATTCTATTTACTCACTAAACCTAACATATCAATTGTTATAATGAATCTTGCATTGTCTTAACATGTGATAGCAAGTTCTCAAAGTCTATCATAATCTTGACATAGCAACTTATGATAAAGTCCATCAATTGGCCACCAAAATAGGCCTTGTAAATTTTGTGCCTACTTCCTAGAAAATAAGAAACTTGTCATACACATCACCTACCATGTAGGATGCCACCCCATCGATAAGTCCTAAAAAGTGATATGCCATAAAGATAATTAAAAAATAGGAAATAATTAAATAGATACCATATAATAAATTCTAGGACTCCAGAGATTGTGACACCTTAATCCCAACATTCTCCCACTTGTCTAAGATCTTTCAAGAGACAACTACAATAAATTTATTGAGGCCATGAAGCCCATGGAACTAGAACACCACCTAAACTTCTCAATTCTCATTTGATTTATCATGCATCTTCAACATTTGTCAAAGCATCAACCTTCTCCAATTTCACTTTCCCATCTTCTACCATATCAAAGACAAAATGAAACTAAACATAAATGTGCTATGTTTTAGTGTGCAAAGTAGGATTATTTTCTAGGAAAATAACACTTTTAATATCAATACGTATGGTAATCATCAAACTACATCAAAACCAACATTTGTACACAATCATCTAAGAAAAATAGTTTCATTACAAGCATGTGTAGCTACCATGTACTTTGCTCTATAGCACCAATAAAGTGACTATAACATATTGTACTAATCCAACTAATAGAAACACCAACATCATGAACAAATCAATTGGTTGATAATTTATTTTCAATATAACCTTCCCAATCTAAATCCATATATATCAAATACAAACTAAATGTTGAGGTTCAATTGGATAACTATGAAAACATTAGGAATACTCAAAAGTACCCCACAAGTATCTAAACACTTTCTTAACTACATCCCAATGTACCCATCCAAGATTAGTCTCTAATTGACTTAGGAATGTGAGTTCTTAGGTAATTTTTGGTCTCCTAAAGACCGTGGCATACATAAAAATATTGTCAACACTTTCATATGGAACTCTATTCATGTCCTCCATCTTAATATGATATTTTGGACAATCTTTTGCATATAATTAATTCCTTGCAAACTAGGAACTACCAAGTATTTACAAGCTATCATGTTGAATCTCTCCAACATCAAGTTCACACACTTTCTTTACCTTAATTAAATATTTCTATTGGATCAATATAATTTGATCTTTATTTATATAATGTTCCTATTTGCACCTAGATATTTCATCTCAAAATGTGTTGATAATTGAGATATATAAAGTCATAAATCAAAGAATTTTCATTTCAACAATAACATATCATTAACATACAATGTAATAATAAAAAATCTGTCCATTATCAATTTTAAAATAAACACAATGATTTGATTTAGACCTCTTAAATCCCAAATGCAACACATAGGTATTTGACCCTATTATCTTATGTCTCTACCAAAAAAAGATCACCACCATTATTAGTCCTCAAAAACTTAATCTTTCTACCAATCTAATTTCCAACTAAATAATTTTAAACTCCTTAAACTAAATACTTCAAATTTACTCCTAACAAAATATAAAAAATGTCCTTCTACTATAGTTATCAATAAATTACATGAAACATATATATTTTGAAGTCAAATGAACATTAATAGGATCAAAATTCTAAATGAATATAGTCCAAACCCCAGAACAATTATGAGAACTAGATAAAAAATGGACACAATTCTATTTTTCATATATGCAATGTTTGAAATATTCAAACTTTATATTACAATCATCAAGCACTTCTACAAGGCTTTTATTTTTCTAAGCTCTAAGACCCTTATCACCAATATGGCTGGGTCTTTAGTGCTATAACATTTTCTTCTAAGTAGTAAGATTCATCTCCATGAAATTAGCACATTTAAGGATCCAAAATGCACAACCATTGAATGTAGATGTAATAAATTAAACACGATATTTTTTCAATATATGCAATATTCATAAAATTTGAAGTAATATTACAATACTCAATACCTATTGGAAATACAAGAAAACTCACAATTTGATACCATGTTGAAGTGAGAAACTAGGATCATTAATCTACAACACCAAATTGAAAGGAAACTTGCAACCATACACATGACAATTTGCACATAACCCAATTGATAAATCAAGAAAATAAACACTTATAATCCAAATGCAAAGAATAGACAACATACCCATCAAATATGATACAAGATATATCCTAGGAAAATCTAGCCTCCAAAAGAATCTATTATCAGTAATGCAACAGTACAAATATAACCATGAAAGCTTTTGAAACCCTAGTCATCAACAAGCATTCTATGTGAACAAGCATGTAACCATGCATCCCATGTCATGCTTCCAACCTCAACAAATGCAAACCCAACTAACCCAAACAACTACCATTGTGGTTACTTTTATAGACAAAAGCCCCCATAAAACCACCAAGTGGTATTACATCAAAATCATGTGCTAATACCATGGGCTAACTACCCCATTGAGCCCATTTATAATATTGTCTACACTTTATTAAATTTACTTTCTCCAATATCAATAAAATATAATTGTAAAGCGGAAAATCACGATCGAACCCTAGTTGCACTCCCCTCTTCCAACTCCGAGGAGAGAGAAGGGAGGTTCGCTAGGATTCGATGGTTTTCACTTAGGGGAGAGACTTTACATTCAAAAGAGGGGTTGAAACCCACAAGATCCAATCCCACACAATGCAAGATTGGATGCTAAATGAATTTCAAGGGTTATGACAGCAAGGCTACCCTCTTTTGTAAAGAATGTTGATAGAAGAATTAAGCTAAGCATGCATAGAAAGTGAGAAAGATTCGCTTATAAACTGAGTTAGGGATATAGGATGAAGCTGCGGACCTGGAATTAGTAGTAAAATGTCGATACGGCGCTGTCCTACAAATTTGAGCAAAAGTTGTCGGGACGATGGCGCCCGGTGCCACGGTCCTCCAAAAAATCCACGAAATGAAGGGGGATCTGTTCGTCTCTGCACAAGGATTCCAGATCGTCAATTTCAGCCACCTACGTGCAACCTACACACAGAAAAGCGAAGACGATTGGGGGGTTAGGGATTAGGGGTTTGCCTTTAGGTCAAACCCCGGTTTTGGAATTAACCAAGAAATGAGCAAGTGCTGTAAATGTAAATGACTGTAAAACAAGTACTAATACCTTGTTCTAAGGATGTTTGTATCCTTATGTGTGAAGGTTTAGATGTTGTATGTGATCTCCTCTTCAATGGTTGAATCCTTGTCTTGAATGCAACACTTAGCCTTGAATGGAGACTTGAAATGATCAATTTCTTGAAGGAATGCTTGAATGCTTGAATGCTTGAGTATAATTTCCACACCTTTTCCATCATATCGAATGAAAGAGGAAAATGCCATTTATATACTTGTCCATTAGGGCTGATAGACTGATTTTCCTGACCTTAGGCCGACCAGGAAAGATAATTTTCCAATTTGTAAACATAAAGACCCGAAGTCCAAAAGAGACCAGGCCCAAAATAGGACCCAAGGACCAGGGCACTGGGCGCCCTGGTCCTGAAGGACCAGGGCGCTGGGCGCTCTGGTCCCACCTCCCAGGACAGCAAGGTGCAAGGAGGTTCAGGCCAGGGTGCTTGAAAAATGCAGTTTTCAGTGTTGTGAGCAAGTTTCGGGGTCTCCATTCAGGTTGCGTGTTGCGTCGCCATCGTGAAGACAAAAATGCAGTCGAAATTGCAAGTGTCGCAATTTTAGGACGCTACATTTAGCCCCCACTTTAGCGGGAGTATAAGCGTACGCTCATACTTCCGGTAAAGTACAAGGAAACAATATTGAAAGACTTTCACCACGTCAAGGAGGCAAGACACACCAAGCCCCCAGTGGACTAAGGATCTTACGACTTCGATTGACAAAGTAAAAGGGAAGATCACGAGGGAGAACCATGACTGTTAGTAGTAAGGTTCCCTCACTATGAGTCATGCAAGAGAAATACCGAAAATTTTCAAGGCAAAGCTGAGTTCTCCAAGAAATTTTCATGTATCCTGAAGGGATAGACAGGGTGTATGCCCCCCTACGTTAAAGCGATCGCACACACCTCAACGGGGGTGATTGTTTTAATGTAGTAATACACATAAGAAATGAGAAAGGAAAGGAGCATGTTATCGCAAGGATTTAGCCCCCAAGTGTAAGGTAAGCCCAAGGATAATAGACACAAAACACAAAGCACAAGGTGACTTCGCTTTCCTCGAGGTCAGTATGCTGTATGATTATTCATGTATATCATATGTATGTATGCATAATTGTTCTTCATTCCCCAGTCAAGGAAGGTCACCTAGAAGAAGGGAACACATGTGTCTTTTGAGTCAACATGAGAGAGATCGAGAGATCTCAATGCTTTGCATCGTCCTCAAGTAGACAACACTAAGGACAACAAATAGAAGAATGAGAATAACATATAGAAGAAGTAACACAAGAGAGAAGGAGAGAATCTGCTATGCTAATGTAACTAGTCTAACACGTCATCTACCCCCCGATCTTGCTGATCAATGTTTCGGGAAGGCAGGGAGCACGCTAGAGGAGGAACATCCAACACAGCAGATGGAGCTATCACAAGATCCAAACAAGGGCTATGTTCATGTTCCAAGCCACGTTGTTCTTGTCTAGGAGCTAGGATAAGTGCTTTAGAAAATTCGTTAGATAAATGGTTATCAACATCAACAATTTCATATTCACTATCAGAAGCAAGAGAAGTAACATTTTCATCATGAATAACATTTTCATCTATATCATCATCAAGATTTATAAAAATAGGATCTTTAACTCACACAGGATCAAGACCATCATGCATCCTATGTTTAGGAGATTTAGGCTCAATTTCCGGCTAAGGAGAAAATGGAATAATGCTTGTTGAAGGTGTTTTTGGAGATTGTAAAGTTTGAGAAGCAGCTGCTTGAGCCCTAAGACGACGCTGTCGTCGGTGTTCACGTGCAAAATGATTTCGTCTAGTCTTAGTAGGAAGTTGAGAAGATTGAGGAGGAGGAATGTTCTCATCCTTATCACTTGGGTGTTTAGGTTGTGGTCTTTTAGGTTGAATAATAGGAGAAGAGGAAGGTCT
Organism: Cryptomeria japonica; assembly: GCF_030272615.1. Classification (NCBI taxonomy): domain Eukaryota; kingdom Viridiplantae; phylum Streptophyta; class Pinopsida; order Cupressales; family Cupressaceae; genus Cryptomeria; species Cryptomeria japonica. The sequence continues at coordinate 23,931,855 of NC_081413.1, read as the reverse complement.
CTTCTCTCTATAAAAGGATGAAGGAGGAACTGCTCCATATAAAGGAGGAATTTTTGGTTTAGGAAGGAGACCAAGTCCATCATGACGAGGAGGGATAGGTCTACTTTTAGGAGGTTTATTAGGCATAGACATAGTTACATCCATAGGGATGGGTTGGGAATCTTCTTGAGGAAAGACATTCGTTTTATCTTTCAAAGGAAGAACTTCCTTCTCAAGAATGATAGGAATATCAAGTTTAGGTGTTCTAGGTTCACTTAGAGATAGGATCATATCTGTTTTCCACTTTTGATAAGATTTGAAAAGATGATCACTTCGCGGAGGAAGAGATTGGAATTGTTTAGGCCAAAAGTAATCAATAGGAACGCTAGAAGTCCTTTCAGCTGGTTTAAAGAGACTATGATTGACAGTAACAACTTCACCATTATGGGAAAATTTCAAACACTTATGAATAGGAGAAGCAATAGCTTTCATGGAAGATAGCCAAGGATAGCCAAGCTTCACACGAAATTGTTCGGATGAAGGAATAATAGCAAAGTTCACATCAAGGGATTTGTTATGGACCTCAATAGGCAATGTAATAGAACCAATTGCAGGAGAAGAAAATGCATCAAATAGTTTCACAATCACATCTGTTTTGTCATATATCACTTGATTCAATTGCAAAGTAAAAAGAAATTCTTCAGTAATAACATTAATCATGCACGAAGGATCAATAAGCACTCCACGGCAAGGTGTATTCTTGACTTTTGCAACTATGTATAAAGGACCATCAGGTGCCCTAATGGTTTCACTGGAATCAAATGTGATGGAAGGTTCTTTAGGGTTTTCTTGCTGCTCTACAAAGTTAATCACATTCGGAGTCATAGACACAAGACCATCAGATGAGAGAGAGGAATCATTAGCCTCAATTGCATTAGAGGTATGAGAAGGTAATGGATCAGTGAAAATCTGAAGATTTTGGTTAGGAGGAGCTACAAATGTGTTGCTTTTATCATTCACTCTAGAAACAGAGATAGTATTATTATCAATCAAATCTTGAATTTTACCCTTTAAAGAAAAACATTTTTCAGTATCATGCCCAGGCTGACGATGAAATTGACAAAAAGATTTGTTATCAAAATAAGGTGAAGTAATCTTTGCAGGATCAATTTGTCTTATAGGAGGAAGAGTAAGCACATTTTGTTCCAATAACTTATTCATAATACTATGCAATGATTCATTCAAAGGAGTATACTTTCTTTCTTTCTTGAAAAACTTAGAAATAGGAGGCACACCTGATGCTACATTCACATTGTTGTTGATGATGTTTTCATTGAATTTAACGGACTCTCTGTTCGGTTTAAACTTCCCAAATGGTTGTTGACTACTATCACCCTTATCACTCGGAGCCATAGGATGTGATTGTTCCATTTGACTCATAGTCAGTTGATAATTGTGAAGAGTTGCACACAACTGTTGGAAAGAAGTAAACTCAGAAAACAGAAGTTTGTCTCGAATATCTTTTTGTAAATTAGAAATAAAGATTCTTTGAATATCATTGTCAAGCACAGGAAAAGAAATTTGAGCATACAAATGCTTATATCTACCAATGAAATCAGTCACTTTTTCTTTAACACCTTGTTTACAATGCATTAAATCAATCAAAGTAACTTTAGGACTTATATTGTTTTGAAATTGTTGAATGAAAGCATTTGCAAGTTGTTCGAAAGAAGTAATAGAATAGGAAGGCAATGAGCAATACCATTGTAGGGCTTTGTCTCTTAATGTTCTAGTGAACAGTTTTGCAAGCAACCTTTGGTCATAAGCAAAATCAGTACATATTGTTTGAAAAGTCTTAACATGTGTTAGAGGATCACCCTTACCATTATAAAGCTCCAAATGCGGGATTTCAACATGTTTAGGAGGGATAGCTCGAACAATGTCAAGAGAAAGTGGGCTCGCAACATCAAATGTGGGCACACTAAACTTAGATTGGTTCATAGAAGCAATTTGTTGCTGTAAAGAAGAGACAGTTTGTGCAAGATTGTTAATGGTCGCTTCAGTCGAATAATTCATATTAGATGTGTTAGATTGAGATGGAGGTGTTATGTTATTGAAAGAAGGTAGAGAGTAAGGTGGTGGGACTCTATGATAATTAGTCATAGGAGATGATTGGACAGGAGGAACACTACAAGGAGGAATGGAATGGTTAAACGAATTGCCCCCTTGCATCATGTTCATTTGTGGAGATGTAATAGGAACACTCATTGAAGGAATGTATGAAGAAGTCGGATTAAATGAAGGAAGAGGGTTAATTGAAGAAGAAGGGTTGCCCCCATGACTAGTGATCATAGGAGGAATGTCTTGTGTAGAAGTAGCCATTATGTTTGATGTAAAGGTAGGTATGCTAGCAATAGAAGTCATCAAAGGAATAGAATGATTGACTTGTGTAGGAGGTTGTGTATAACCTAAATTTTCAGCACAACTCTTCATAGGCATCACATTCGAATCCACGATGTGTGCAATACCACGCAAAATATCAATTCCATTCTTATCACTTTGAAGCATACATTTTAGACCCTCAATTAAAGGAAGAGCTTGACTATCAGGGTATTCTTGAGACATCCATTATCGAAAATCGTCAAATTGGTTATCCAATTTCGAAAGTTGTTCTACAGAAACCTCATGGAGAGCTTCTTCATCATTAGGAGGATTAGAGGAATTACCCATGTCCTCGTTAAAAAGGCTATTCAAATTAGGTTCCATCTCCTCAGTAGTTAAACCTTGGAAAGACTTAATTCTATGGATTCGTCTAACGGGAATAGTGTAGGTAGGGCTTATTGTTGTAAAACTCATGCACTAGAGAGAGAGAGAAAGTTTTGAATTTAGAGGTAGCAATTTTCAGTAAAATCAGCCAATCTTCTGGATTTAAGCTGTTAAATGCAATCACGACAGTCTCCCGAAATTTCGGAAAAAATGTCCGGGACCGTGGCGCTCGGAGTGCAACACGGTCCTTGCAACTTTTTTCGAAATTTGCAGGGATGAAAGGTATGATGATTTTAAAGCTAATCTGAAAAAATTGAGTGATTTTACAATCTGTAGGTAGGCCAAATTAAAGTTGCAATCTCAAAATTGAACCCTACCAAGATTGTCGAAAAATGCAAAAATTTGAATTTTGAAAAAAAGAGGGAAACTGAAATTTTGAATGTTATGATTTTAGAGGGAATGCCAAGAGCAATGCAAATTTTGAAATTCAAAAGTTGACTCAATTTCATGCAAAATTCAATTTTGAAAGCGGAAATTAAAGTTGTTGTAATTAAGCACTTAATTTCAAAAGTCACAAAATGCAAGAATTTGAATAAAGCACTGAAATTTCGAATGAATGCAAACACACTTTTCAGATTTAGGACAGTAAGAACACAATTTTGACACAAAATTTCAGTTTCAATGATTTTTGAATGTTTAAAAGCCTTAATCCAAGCAATCACAAGACCAACTTTGACTGTAATTTTGAAGGTGTTAAAATTGATAAAATCAGCCAAAATTCTGGATTTTAGCAGGAAAATACAGTAAGATCTTGCTCCCGAAGTTTCGGAATAAATGTCGGGGACGATGGCGCTCGGCGCCACAGTCCTCGCAACTTTTTTCCAAATTTTCAGGGATGAAAGATATTGTGATTTTATTGCGGAATCCAAAGTTACAGCTGATTTGGAGATGTTTTGATCAGTGAAATTGTCGGACAAAGGTTGAATCAAGAGGGTTTCAAAAATTAGGGTTTTGACACTTAACCACTTAATTTTCATAGTTAAAGCACAAATATGAATTGATAATTTGTAATAGAAGGGCAGATCTGAAACAAGCATTAACAATTAAACATTTCACAAGTTTAATTACTAAAAAGAAAATTTAGGGTTTTTATGCAATCACCTCTAAAATTTTGCAAAAGATCAAACATGAAAATGTAATCAATTTTTTTTTCAGATCTAAGCATGAAAAATCAGAAAGGATGTTCACGTCGGGTTCACCAAAATGTAAAGCAGAAAATCGCGATCGAACCCTAGTTGCACTCCCCTCTTCCAACTCCGAGGAGAGAGAAGGGAGGTTCGCTAGGATTCGATGGTTTTCACTTAGGGGAGAGACTTTACATTCAAAAGAGGGGTTGAAACCCACAAGATCCAATCCCACACAATGCAAGATTGGATGCTAAATGAATTTCAAGGGTTATGACAGCAAGGCTACCCTCTTTTGTAAAGAATGTTGATAGAAGAATTAAGTTAAGCATGCATAGAAAGTGAGAAAGATTCGCTTATAAACTGAGTTAGGGATATAGGATGAAGCTGCGGACCTGGAATTAGTAGTAAAATGTCGATACGGCGTTGTCCTGCAAATTTGAGCAAAAGTTGTCGGGACGATGGCGCCCGGCACCACGGTCCTCCGAAAAATCCGCGAAACGAAGGGGGATCTATTCATCTCTGCACAAGGATTCCAGATCTTCAATTTCAGCCACATACCTACAACCTACACACAGAAAAGAAAAGACGATTGGGGGGTTAGGGATTAGGGGTTTGCCTTTAGGTCAAACCCTGGTTTTGGAATTAACCAAGAAATGAGCAAGTGCTGTAAATGTAAATGACTGTAAAACAAGTACTAATACCTTGTTCTAAGGATGTTTGTATCCTTATGTGCGAAGGTTTAGATGTTGTATGTTGTATGTTGTAGTAGTATGTTGTATGTGATCTCCTCTTCAATGGTTGAATCCTTGTCTTGAATGCAACACTTAGCCTTGAATGGAGACTTGAAATGATCAATTGCTTAAAGGAATGCTTGAATGCTTGAGTATAATTTCCACGCCTTTTCCATCATATCGAATGAAAGAGGAAAATGTCATTTATATACTTGTCCATTAGGGCTGATAGACTGATTTTCCCGACCTTAGGCCGACCAGGAAAGATAATTTTCCAATTTGCAAACATAAAGACCCGAAGTCCAAAAGAGACCGGGCCCAAAATAGGACCTAGGGACCAGGGCACTGGGTGCCCTGGTCCTGAAGGACCAGGGCGCTGGGCGCTCTGGTCCCACCTCCCGGGACAGCAGGGTGCAAGGAGGTTCAGGCCAGGGTGCTTGAAAAATGCAGTTTTCAGTGTCGTGAGCAAGTTTTGGGGTCTCCATTCAGGTTGCGTGTTGCGTCGCCGTCGTGAAGACAAAAATGCAGTCGAAATTGCAAGTGTCACAATTTTAGGATGCTACAATAATATCCCAATATTACAAGACAACTCATCAAGTGGCCTCAAAAATATTCCAAGGAAATCTCTACACTTTGCATGTCCATGTGTAACTCACATAAAATTTTTAATATTACAATTATAAATATTATCATGCAAGGTGTACAATACCAATTTTCCCAACATTCTCCCACTTGTTGTATAAATTGAATAAGGGGAAATAAGTAACCACAACGTGAACAAGGGAACAATCCCCCTAGCCACGTATACCATCATGGAATCCAAGTGTGTCATGTGATCCATCAAAATACCTGCATCAAGAAACAAAGTGACCACCATCTCATACATGAATGCTCTCACCCTCCACCATTTCACTATCATTGGACATAGGAGGCCATCCAAAGAGAGTCACACAATCTGTCAAAATGAATGATAAGACATATCTCAACTAATATCCAAGTACAACACACTCAATCCAAACGTATCAATATGTATTGGTAGCTATCAAGAACCAATAACCATAGCTCAAATAGCACCCACAACAAGTTCTAACACATCAACTATATATACCTCTAAGGTATACAAAATATATCAAGTGAATCTCATATCATTAGAATATACAACCCATAACATACACTCACAAGCTCCAAGTGTCATACCTATCACATACACACCTAGAAACTTTAACTTCATAGGTAATGTCAAATCTAAAATAAATCCATTGATAGCATCACATAGAAAGTGTAACCATAACTATGTAGTTTTAGGAACATCCACATCAATATGTAAAACATGTAAACCAGTAACCTTCAAGTATAACTTTCGCCACAAGTATCTATAACTACCCCATGTTCTCCAAAACCAACAAAAGAAAGAGATAAAAGAACCTCCATACCATCTCCCACATGAAAATACATGAACACAAGCTAGTGATCACATAACTCCAAACAAACTCAAATCTAATGTAATGTGAAACCAAACTTCTAATAAGATAACCAAGACCAAAGAGAAACATTCCAAATCAAAACCTATAGCATGTCCTTATACATAAACCTCTAAACACCAATTGTGTCAAGTATGATCTCCTCGATAAAACCCCAAATGAAAAGCCATAACAACACCCAAACCTATGTAGTCTCTTAGACCAAAAAAACATATGTATCATATATTTAACATTGTTGTAAGCCTCTCATAACCAAGAATATCAAACCAATACCATTCCCAATCCTAGGTAATAAGCCCAATAAACCATCTCCTAAACCTAACCATCAAGGAATTCCATCATAATAACATCTCTAATACACAAGGAGATAACCAATGCCAAACATCTCTCAAACTAAATCCTCTAGAACTAACCATCTATCCATATCTATGAAAGACAAGCATAAACATAATTCACCTTAAAGGAACAATGGGAAATCCCTCTCAAGTACTAAACCTCTGAGAAGAGAAAGAGTGGGGAATGAGAATTCTCATCAAGATATTCAAGCCTATTAGACAGTTCTGATACCAAGAGAAAACTGAGAGGGGGGGTGAATCAGTTTCTTACAAGTATAATAGTTAATGCAGATTATAAACTTTATACCAGAGCACCAAGAAACCAACACAATGAAAGATAAATAATGAAAGCATAGTACACACAACACCAATATTTTGATGTGGAAAAATTGATAAATGGAAAAACCATAGTTGAAAACCCTACCCACAATCAGATAATACTTCTGCAGCAATATGCAAAATAATTACAATGGGGATTTCACTTGCAATCAAACCACCTGACTAGAACGCACTGCTCATCACAAAAGGGAAGTCTTACTAACTTACAAAAAGATTGAACTACAATCTAGAAAGAATGAACTGTGGAAGTAGCATCTCTTAATGCTTGATACAATTCTAGTTAAGCTATAATTACAAAAATTACATCACATGATATCACTGGACCAATATTATGATTTGCATTACATAGCATGGACCTAATTCAAATTCCCAAACAATTACATCTACTGGAAATCATGCTAAGACCAATATCCAACACATTTCATCAACCGATAGAAACCCTTGGTGCAATAACACAGAATAATCAATTGGATCCAAATAGGACCACAAAACAATTATAACATGATCAAGAACACCTTCAACATGATAAGAAACCATTTCCATAAGCCGGACCAAAATCACTTAACCAAATCATCAAGTATCACCAATCGCTAAAGCTAACCGGTACCAAGAAATATCAACTGGGAACATTAGCGATAGCTTCTGGAGCACCAAATCATGAACCAATAGAATATAAAAAGCCAACCTAAATAACCATCCAAAACCAAATCCAAGGATCTGATCATACCAAATCAAATTCATAGCTAAAACCAAGACAAACATCAAGTCTAATCGGGATAGGTCCAACCGGGATAGCAGAACCATATTCAATTGGGATATAGTGTTGACATAAATGACAACACTTAACCAAATCTAGCATATTGCCAACAATCTCCCCCTTTGGCATTGATGGCAACGCTGAATGTGAAAACCATCCAAGTGCCAAGGAATACCAACAATCTCCCAAAGACTGATTTGTAATATCCCCCTTAGATTACCTAATTTTCACATGAACCCCTTCTCCCCCTTTGATATCAATGATAAAGGATGGGTACCACCAAACAAAAATACTGAACTGAACAGCTGACTACTCCCCCTGAGCAGCAACATCATCTCATCAACCCGAATCAAAAAATATGTCTGATAAGCTTACTAGATTGATGCATCCCTGCATCTCTAAGTCTCTTTCAGAGGGGTGGCGACCCTTATCTGATCTCTAAGATATTCAAAAGTATCTTTAGGCAATGGTTGTGTTAATATATCTGCAATATGTTCCTTAGTCGGCACATAAACCAATCTGACTTCCTTTGCTTCACCCTTTTCTTTCAAGAAATTATACCTTACAGAAATGAGTTTTGATTTGGAATGAAATATCAGATTATTTGACATATCAATAGCAGTAGTATTACTATAGTGAATAACAATAGGCTCATCATAACTTATCCTTATATCCTTCAACATTTGTTTCATCCATAAAATATGAGTACAGTTAGTTGCAGTAGCTATATATTCAGCTTCAGCAGTAGACAATGAAGTGCATGATTGTTTCTTGCTAAGCCATGAAACCAATTTCTTCCTAAGAAAGAATGCACCACTTGAAGTTCTCTTTTGGTCATCCACATCTCTTGCCCAATCAAATTCTGTATAGGCACATAGTCTGGAATCATCATCATTTGGATACCATAACCCATAATCTGGTGTACCTACCAAATATCTGAATATCCTTTTAATAGCAATATCATGAGTTCCTCTAGGATCTGACTGAAATATAGAAAAAATACAAACAACATTCCTTATATCAGGTCTAGTCTGAGTTAAGTACATTAATCCGCCAATCATTGATTTGTATCTACTTGGATTTACTCTAGGAGATTCATCATCCTTTGACAATTTGCAACCGGTTATCATAGGAGTACCAACATGTTTAGAATTTTCAAGTCCAAATTTCTTAAGCAATTCCTTGTCATACTTAGTTTGACAAATTAAAATACCTTTATCAGACTAAGTAATCTATAAACCTAAGAAAAATTTCATCTCTCCAATCATAGACATTTCCAATTCATTCTTCATATGATCAACAAATTTCATGCCTAAACTTTCTTCTCCTCCAAAAATGATACCATCCACAAAGACTTCAATGATCAGTGTGTCATCATGCTCAATATTATAATATAAGTTACTATCAGCATCACCTTTTCTAAAACCAAGCTTAGAAAGATATTTATCTAATCTAGCATACCATGCTCTAGGGACTTGTTTCAATCCATATAAAGCTTTCTTCAATCTGCAAACCATGTCCTTGTCTTCTGATTAAGAAAATCCATCAGGTTGCTCAATGTAGACTTCTTCTTCAAGATCTCCATTTAGAAATGCACATTTGACATCCATCTGATATACCTTGTAGTTCTTGTGTGCAGCATAGGCAAGAAATAGTCTTACCGCTTCAATTCTTGCAACCGGAGCATAAGTTTCATCATAATCAACTCCTTCTTCCTGTGAATAACCTTTGCAAACCAATCTAGCTTTATTTCTCACAACTTGACCTTCCTCATTTAATTTATTCCTAAAAACCCATTTAGCTCCAATAACATTTTTATCTTTAGGCCTAGGAACCAATTCCCAAGTCTTATTCTTTTTTATCTGATTTAGTTCCTCTTCTATTGCTTTTATCCAAATCTCAACTTTACTTTATTCAATAAAATATTTTGGTTCAATGTGAGAAATTAAACATACTTCTTCAGTAGCTAGCCTTCTTCTTGTCGTCACACCTTTCCTTTTATCTCCAATGATATGATCTTCAGAATGATTTAGCTTCACATACTTGGGGGGCTTGGGATTGTCTTGACTTTCTAATTCTTTCTTCTCTTCAATAGTCACTGTGGAATTTTCTGATGTTACCAGAGCAATTGGATCAGTGTTTAGAATTGATTCTTGCACTGTTGGTTCTGATCTGACAAATTCATCTTCTGATCCATAGTCATATGATCTGATCTGATTATTACCTTGCTCATCCACCTTGACATTTATGCTTTCCATAATTCTATTCAATATTTTGTTATAACATTTGTACTCTTTTCTCTTAGTAGAATAACCCGAAAATATTCCTTCATCACTTCTAGGATCAAATTTCCCTAGTGCATCATCTCTACTAATATAGCATTTAATTCCAAAAATTCTAAAATATCCGACAATAGGAGTACGACCAAACCATAATTCATAAGGAGACATGTGTATTCCATTGAAAGTGTATACCGCAGTATTGACAGCTTCTCTCCAGTAGATATGAGGTAACTTAGCTTCCATCATCATTTTCCTTGTAGCATCCAAGATAGTTTTGATCTTCCTTTCCACTATTCCATTTTGTTGTGGGGTTCTAGGTGCAGAAAATTGTCTTCTGATTCCATTTTTCTCACCAAAGTTGTTGAACTCACCAGATGTAAACTCACCACCTTGATTTGATCTTAAACAATTTATCTTCAATCCTATTTCTATCTCAACCATAGCTTTGCAATTTTTGAATTTCTCAAGAGCTTCTGATTTTTCTCTCAAAAATGCAACCCACATCATTCTAGAATAGTCATCAATAATCAACATAAAGTATCTATCACCTTGAAAATTTTTATTTCTTGTCAATCCACACATATCAGTATGAATAAGATAAAGAATTTCATTAGATCTATCATGTATGCTTTTGAAGGAAGTTATAACTTTCTTTCCCATTTGACATTCTCTACATATCGGATTATGAGGTTTAATAATCTTGGGCAAATCTTTGACAGCTTGTGTTGAATTGATCTTCACTATGCAATCAAAATTTAAATAACACATCCTCTTATGTCATAACTAGCTTTCATCAATCTGAGCAATCAAGCAGACCTTCTCACCGGAGTTCAAATGAAAGATATTTCCGTTGGTCTGAGTTCCGAATGCAATCTCCAATCCAGATTTATTGATAATCTTGCATTTTCCATCTTTAAATTGCAAATGAAATCTTATATCCACCACCTGACCTACACTCAAAATATTATGCTTCAATCCTTCAGCATAATAAACATTATCAGTATTAGTCTTACCATTCAGGGATATTGTTCCTTTGCCTTTGATCCTGCATGCCTTGTTGCCTCCAAATCTGACTAGTCCACCATCAAATTCTTGCAGAGTTAGGAATTTCCTCTTGTCACCGGTCATATGATGTGAGCAACCATTATCTATAACCCATTCATCCTTCTCTTCAATTTTAGTAGCTAAATCCTTCTCCTCAGTATGATTTGTATCAATGACAGGTTCCGGAGAATCATCCTTGATAGCAATAAAAACCCAATCTTTATTGGAGCTTCCATTACCGAATCCACTTACAATTTCGTCATCATCATCACCAACATAGTAACATGATTTATAATTATTCCTTCTAAATCTAGGTTTGATCTGATATTCTAGATTAGGCTTATAATTCCTCATAAATATTTCATTATTCCTAGCATCTCTTTCAGGACATCTAGAAGCAAAATGACCAATCTTATTGCATGAAAAACATTTAAAAGGTAATTTTCCTTCATACTTACTTCCAATCGGTCCTTTAGGGATTCTTCTAGCAATTAGGGCCTCCAACTCTTCAAGTTCTTTGTCTTGTCTCTCAATGTCTTCCAAATCTTTGGCATATAACTCTTTCCAATATATCTTCTGCTTACCGGAGATAGATAATTTAAATGCAGTTTATGTCTTAGTAGCACTCTGATCTCCAAGTTCCTCAAGCTCAAAAGCGATCAATTTCCCAAGTAATGTATCTCTGGTAATAGGGGTACTTGACATTGTTCGAAGGTCATTAATTGTAGTAGCTTTCATCTTGTAAGTTGGAGGCAGAACTCTCAGAATCTTTGACACAACCTCATCCTCATTGACTGATCCACCGCAGCATTTGAATCCCATGAAAATATCATTCACTCTATCCATGAAAGAACTTATCTTCTCATCTTCTTCCATCTTCAAAGTTTCATATCTCACCCAAAAACCTTCAATTTTTGCAATCTTTACTACTTGGTTGCCTTCATAAAGAGTTTCAAGCTTAAGCTAGATCTACTTTGCATTCTCCAACTCTATGACATTGAATATCTTCTCATCAGATAGGGAATTTAACAATGCTTCTTTTGCTTTGACATCATTTCCATCTCTCTTCTATTCATCAGCAAGTGTCGGTGTTCCAGAATTAGGATCATTAGGTATATACCCTTTCTCCACTATCTCCCAAACTTTAGCTCCAAGACATCTCAGATGAATCTTCATTCGCTCCTTCCATATTTTGTAATTTGTACCATCAAATCTAGGACTCTCCTTCTGGTATGGATTACATGTAGAATTTGATGTTGATTCCATTGGATATCCTCAACTGATTAAGCTTATACAAAGAGGACCAAGAGCCCTGATACCAATTGTTAGATAGTTCTGATACCATGAGAAAACTAAGAGGGGGGGTGAATTAGTTTTCTTACAAGTATAATAGTTAATGCAGATTATAAACTTTACACTAGAGAAAAAAGAAACCAACACAATAAAAGATAAAGCATGAAAGCACAGTACACACAACATCAATATTTTGATGTGGAAAACCCAATAAAGGGAAAAACCATGATGGGAAACCATACCCATAATTAGATAATACTTCTGCAGCAGTATGTGAACTAATTATAATGGGGATTGCACTAGCAATTAGGCCAACCGCCTAGAATGCATTGCTCATCACAAAAGGGAAGTCTCACTGACTTACAAATAGATTGGACTACAATCCAAAAAGAATGAACTGTGGAAGTAGCACCTCCTAATGCTTGATACAGTTCTAGTTAAGCACAAATGTCTACCTTGCAACACCAAATCCTTCACAACCTTTTGCTTAATGATATATCATTGTTAGCACATAAAGCTTTCTCTAATACTGCAGACATAACCATCGATCCTGAGATTACATGAATAAGTCACCTATAAATACAATTCATCAACCTTAATGATAAGGTCAGCTAAACCCTAAACCTATAAACCCATAAATACAAAAATTACATCACATGATATTATTAGACTAATATTATGATTTACATTACATAGCATGGACCTAATTCAAATTACTAAACAATTACATCTGAAAGAAATCACACTAAGGCCAATATCCAACACGTTTAACCAATCGATAGAAACCCTTAATGCAATTACATAGAATAATCAACTGGATCCAAATAGGGCCACCAAATCAGCACGCCAACCAATGCAAAGCCACCAAAAAATCAGAACATGATCAAGAACACCTTCAACACGATAAGAAACCATTTCTATAAGCCAAACCAAAATCACTTAACCAAATCATCAACTATCATTAACCAGTAAAGCTAACCAGTACATCAATCGGGAACATAAGCGATAGCTTCCAAAGCACAAAATCTTGAACCAATAGAATATGACAAGCATGTAGAAAACCTGAATAATCATCCAAAACCAAATCCAAGGATCTAATCATATTGGATCAGAATCACAGCCAAAACCAAGACAAACACCAAATCTAACCGGGATTACAAAACCATATCCAACTGGGATACAGTGTTGACATCAATGACAAAACTTAACCAAATCCATCATATTTCCAAAAAAACCATCATGACTCACACTAATAACAATCTCCTCTCAAGTCCATACTAGGTGATTTCTTTTCAATCTTCCTACTAAGACCATCAATTGTCTCAAAACATGTCTCTAATCACAAGAGAATACCAACATCGCCTATGTCTCCAAGTATCCATTAGTACCTATAACCAATCAATTCGTGTCAAACTCCGAATGAAATATAGCACCATCATGTAGTAATCAAGTAAATAATCATGTACGTAATACAAAAAGAACTACCAAGATAAATGTCAAAGATTCAACCATAGAATTAGGAACATAAACATGACAACATGGTCTAACTATCTCCTCCTAGGAGATAACATACTCCATATGAACATATTGAATAACCATATCATGCCAAAACTCTATATTGGAATCAAGAGTGAACCATGACATAATATCAACCATCCTATCAAAAAAGTTGTAGCATCTTAAATTATATCCATATACAATTTCATCATCACCTAGGCCTCACTTCTATGTTATGGCCTTGTGTGCCTTCATTCTACTTTAATTCTACTCACACCCATCTAAATTATGCATCTATTGCACCCATATGGGACACTATTTGAATTTGAGCCCTAATTGACAGGACCAAGATACCCTAGGTGCAACAGTCCTCCCAAAAGGGGCCCAAATTTGCACCCCACAACAGTCACATTTCAAAGGTGAGAAAAGATTCTTCATGTTGGCCTACCTTAGAATTTCAATTTGATGTAGTTAAGTATAAAATAAAATTTAACCCCCTCATTTTGTAAACTCAAGATATCTCAAGTTGGAGTATAATTGCACTTTAGCAAATTCAAGCGAGAAAGCAATCAAGCATCATCAAGGCAATGAAGGGGAGGTCAAGTTCAGATTTCAAGCATTCATAATGACATCCATGACCAAGACATTATGTATAAATTCCATGTAACATTATCAACCTATGCATGAAGACTTCAAAGAAAGGTTCATCAAGGTATCAAGTTCCCATTCAAGCATTTCAATTGAGATTTAGCCTTGCCCTCAAAAGGCAATCTTTTCCAATTTGGACAATTCCATTTCAAGTTCAAGTTCATGTTCAATTTCAACTTCAATTCAAGGGATAATTCCAAACCTAGGGTTTAATTGAGGAACACGCTTATCAACAAAACCATTTCCCTTCTTTTTGTGTGCAGGCGACAAATTTAGGAGCCACGGATGAAGATTCCAGGAGAGAATTCGACAATGACCAAAAATGACATTTTGCAAGAGAAAAAAATGGAGGACCAAGTCAATAATTTTCTCTTGGTCCCACAAATTTTTGATGATCTTTTGGGAATAGGTTCTGATAAACACTTTGATTCTAAAAGTTTCTTGTTTATCCGCATCTAACTGGAGGATCAAGTTGATATTTGCCTCTCAGTCTTGCACTTTTGAGCCGAATTCATTGCCACATGTATCTCTCTATCCCTTATACTCATTTTTAGCTCCGTGTCTACATGTATTGTACTTGTAGCTTGTTTTTTATGTTATTTGATGTAAAATCCCCACTATTTATCCTAGAACTAGCTTCCAAATTACATCATTTCAATTGCATTCTCAACTAATCAAAAGGGTGAGTAGAATCCAATCAGTTTACAACCCTCTTCCTAATATAATTGAGGTTTGTTCTCTTGGGTTCACTCTCCCTTTTAATACGAGGTGTGTAAATAAGTGGATTCATAGCCTAACTTGTGGATTGCCTATTTTCACCACCCTTCACATTTTGATGAACCCTGTTCGTTCCCAAATCAACAGATCCTAAATCCTAGAGAAATGGCCACTGACTCATAAACAGATCTAGGAATGGTTTTGGCCAACAAACAAGATTCAACACAAAGGCTATAATCTTCTGCTCTTTAGGCTGTATAGGACCTAGGTGGGTGACCCTATTGCAATGTTTTACAACATTTTAACTTTAAATGAACATACATTACAGTGTATAGCAAATGCTTTCAATGAAAATATACCAAGGAAAAGTATGATATACTACAAATTCGAGCTTGAACCTTAGCTTGTATCACTTTGCTTGCATTTAAATATGGCCCTAGCCTATTCTACTCCTAATGCAGAAAAATTGAAAAATTAAATATAGAAGGTGAAATAAGAATGTTGAAATAATCCAAAACTTAAAAAAGTATGACCAGTGCCTATTCAAGGGAAATACAGAGTAAAATAAAAGGCCTAAAGACAGACAATGTCATAGTATCAGCATTAAAATACAATACTAAACATTCAAGACTTGCTTAAAATGCTCAGACTAAGAATGTATTCACAACTTCCTCACAATACCTCTCACACAAATGTTGTAGCATTCAAGATAGAATTTAATTCATTTTACTTGAAATGAAACCTATCAAGACATACACATTCTCCATTAGAGAATACAAGTTGAACATGTCACTAATATAACAACTCACACAACACAATATAAAAGATATGAGCAAGAAAAATGAATGTCCTCTTCATTGATTTTTAGAATAAAATTGATACATTCATGATAGATTGGTGTGCTCAATAAACCTGTAAAAGACTAACTATCATAATATTGTTTCAAAGCTATCCTAGTACATACTAAACAAAATTTCAGAATCCTTCTTCTTGGCCTTGAATTTCCTTTTATAACATAAAGGAGCAAAATAAACCTCAAGACAAGAAGACACATGTCAAAAGTACAATGCATTATAATCCACCCTAAGGCCCTTTTGTCCTTGTTACCGTGGTTTTTCCCCTTACAGGGTTTCCACGTACAAATATTGGTGTTATGTGTTATGGATGACTTTGTGTTTATGTTTCATGCATTAATCCTTACTGGTATAGCAATTTACTGTTAACACTGTCTACCGACATACTTAACTGGTTTATCGATATTAAGCATTAAGTTGGTTAATTAGTTTTTGGTTTGAATTTATTAGACAACTGATTCACACCCCCCCCCCCTCTCAATTGTCTCCAGGACCTCAATTGTCTCCAGGACCAAACAATTGGTATCAGAGCTTAGTCCTCTTTTGCAGAAGTTTAACAACTTGAGGAGATCCAATGTCTACTAATTATTTCAAGAAGGACAGTCCTAAGCTTGATGGAACCAACTATGGGATATGGAAGATCAGAATGGAGACACATCTGAATTGCATTGATAAAGACATCTAGGAAGTTACAAAGAATGGTTATACTGCTGTTGTAGCTGGTCAGACTGCTCCAACTACCTTAGCTAAAGATGAAGAGAATGATTGCAAAGCAAGAGAAGCACTTTTGAGCACATTATCAGATCAACAAATCATGGGATTATCAAATAGGTCTACTACTAAAGCTATTTGGGATCATTTGGAAACACTGAATGAAGGAGATTCCATAGTCAAGATTGCAAAACTTGAAAGCTTTCAAGTCAAGTATGAACATCTGAAAATGGAAGAAGATGAAAGGATTTCTGCTTTTATGGAAAGAGTAAATGAAATTGTTTTGGGTATTAAATGTTGTGGAGGAACTTTGAGTGAGGATGAAATTGTTTCAAAAATATTAAGAGGTTTGCCACCGGCATATAAAATGAAGGTTACTGCTATAAATGAGTTGAGAATAATGCCTAATACATCAGTAACTAGGGATACATTGATTGGAAAACTTTCAGCCTTTTAAACTGAGGAATTTGGTCCTGTTGCTACTATAAAGACAGATTTGGCC
Organism: Cryptomeria japonica; assembly: GCF_030272615.1. Lineage (NCBI taxonomy): Eukaryota > Viridiplantae > Streptophyta > Pinopsida > Cupressales > Cupressaceae > Cryptomeria > Cryptomeria japonica. Next base: position 23,914,732 of record NC_081413.1, on the reverse strand, counting down.
TTTAAAGCATCAACATCATCTACTCCATCATTTGACAAATCAGCCTGGAGAGCCTTTTATGCAAGAGAACTTGAAGAATCCAGAAAGGAGAATGAAGAGCTTGAAGAGCTTGAAGTATTATTTGCAAGAAAAATGCCAAAAGGTCCAATTGGAGGTAAGTATGAAGGTAAAGAACCCTTTAAATGTTTTAACTACAATAAGATTGGTCATATGGCCTCAAGATGCCCTGATAGACATGCTAGAATAAGAGAAGAAGCTAGAAGAACATACAAGCCTAATCCTGAATATCAGAGATACAGATTTAAGAAGAACAAAGACAAATCTTGTTACATTGTTGATGAAGGTGTGACTGATGATTCTGATGAGGATCCAACAGACAATGGATGGGTTTTTGTTGCTATAACAGAAGATCAACTGGCACCTACTGCTCAACCGGTAGAACAAGCCCTAGCAGCTAAACTTGAAGCAAAGGATGAATGGATCATTGATTCAGGATGCTCACATCATATGATTGGAGACAAAGGTAAATTTTTGAGCTTTCAAGAATACAATGGAGGTTTAGTAAGATTTGGAGATGACAAAGCCTATTCAATCAAAGGTAAGGGTTCAATATCTCTTGATGGTAAGCATAACACTGACAATGTCTACTATGTTGAAGGATTAAAGCATAATCTTTTAAGTGTTGGTCAATTAGTTGAGAAGGGATTTCAGTTACAATTTAAAAATGGAAAATGTAAAATCATGAATAGAACTGGTTTGGAAATTGCAACTGGTAATCGGACTAGAGGCAATATCTTTCATTTGAATAACAGTGAAAAGGCATGCTTAATTGCACATATAGATGAAAGTTGGTTATGGCATAAGAGACTATGTCATGTAAACTTTGATTGCATGGTAAAAATTAGTACTTCTAAAGCAGTTAGAGATCTACCTAAAATTGTGAAACCTCAGAATTCAATTTGTAAGGAATGTCAATTTGGAAAACAAGTTAGAGCTAGTTTCAAAAGTATTCCAGAAAAATCCAATAATGCTCTTGATTTAATTCACACTGATTTATGTGGTCTAGTTAGAACTAGAAGCTTACAAGGTGATAGATATTTCATGCTAATTATTAATGATTATTCTAGAATGTGTTGGGTTACTTTTCTCAGAGAAAAATCAGAAGCACTTGGAAAGTTCAAACTATTCAAAGCAATGGTTGAAAATGAAACCGATAAGAAAATCAAATGTTTAAGATCAGATCAAGGAGGAGAATTCACATCTAAGGACTTTAATACATTCTGTGAAGTGAATGGAATCAAAATATAGTTATCAGCACCTCGGACACCACAACAGAATGGAGTTGTTGAAAGGAAAAATAGAACTATCTTGGATGCAGCAAGAAGTATGTTATCAGAAGCAAATCTACCACATGTGTATTATAGAGAGGCAGTTAGCACTGCTGTCTATACATTCAACAAAGTTCACATCAAAGGTGAAACTGGTAAGACCCCTCATGAATTATGGTTTGGTAATACTCCTACTCTTAAGTATTTCAGAATTTTTGGAAGTAAATGTTATATTAGAAGAGATGAGTATATTGGAAAATTTGATCCTAGAAGTGATGAAGGAATATTTCTTGGTTATTCATCTAAGAGATTGCAGAAAATTGTTGAGAGTACAAATGTAAAGATTGATGAACAATTCAGAGGAACTTCAAGGTACATAGACTCTGAACCGACAACAGAAATTGTGACAAATGAACCTATACCGAATCCACCGGTACAGAATGAAGATCCAGTTACTTCGGTATCATCAGAGGATTCCACAGCAATTGAAGAACAACAACAAACTAAGACACCCCGGTATGTAAGATTGAATCATTCTGAAGATCAGATTATTGGAAACAAATTTAAAGGAGTTATGACAAGAGGAAGATTGGCAAATGAAGAGGTATGTCTTATTTCTCAAATTGAACCATCATCTATCAATGAGGCATGTGAAGATAAATTTTGGATTAAAGCAATGGAAGAAGAATTAGGACAAATTGAGAAAAATAATACTTGGACATTAGTTCCCCAGCCTAAAGATAAAAATGTAATTGGAACCAAATGGGTATTTAGAAACAAACTTAATGAAGATGGTAAGGTTGTCAAAAATAAAGAAAGACTAGTGTGTAAGGGATATTCTCAGAAAGAAGGAGTTGATTACAATGAAACCTTTGCACCGGTAGCCAGAATTGAGGTAGTTAGATTATTCTTGGCTTTTGCAGCTCACAAGGACTACAAAGTTTATCAAATGGATATTAAATGTGCATTTTTGAATGGAGATCTTGAAGAAGAAGTATATATTGAACAACCTAATGGATTTTCTTTGACAGATGACAATGATATGGTTTGCAGGTTAAGAAAAGCTCTGTATGGATTGAAACATGCCCCAAGAGCTTGGTATGCAAGGTTGGATAAATATCTTTTGAAGATTGGTTTTACTAAAGGAAATGCAGATAGCAATTTATATTACAAAATAACTAATGATGACATCTTGATTATTGAAGTATTTGTTGATTATATAATCTTTGGAGGAGAAGATGGATTATGTAAGGAATTTTCTATTAAAATGCAGCAAGAATTTGAAATGTCTATGATTGGAGTGATAAAATTCTTTTTAGGTTTGCAGATTTCTCAAACTAATAAAGGTATATTTTTGAGTCAATCCAAGTACTTGATAGAATTACTAAAGAAATTTGGGATGGAGAACTCTAAACCGGTAAGCACACCTATGACTACAAATGACAAATTATCTCAAAGGGATGAATCTACACCTATTAATCCAACTAGATACAAATCTATGGTAGGAGGTTTACTATATTTGACACAAACCAGGCCTGATATTAGGAATGCAGTATGTATTGTTTCTATATTTCAGAGTAATCCTAGGGAAAATCATGAATCAGCAGTAAAAAGGATTTTCCGGTACTTACAAGGCACAACAAATCTTGGATTATGGTATCCTAAAGATGAAAATTTTGACCTATGTGCATACACAGATACAAATTGGGTAGGAGATGTGGATGATAGAAAAAGCACCACTGGAGGAGAATTCTTTCTTGGAAAGAGATTAGTTTCTTGGTTGAGTAAGAAATAGAGTTGTACATCTCTATCAACAGCAGAATCAGAATATGTTGCAGCAGCAACTAACTATACACATGTATTATGGCTTAAGCAAATGTTGAAAGACATTAAGGTAAAATGCAAGGAACCTATTACTATATATTGTGATAACACTGCAGCAATTGATATATCTAAGAATCCGGTATTACATTCTAAAACAAAACATGTTTCTATCAAACTGAATTTTCTAAGGGATAAAGTTGAAGAAAAGAAGATAAAACTAGTTTATGTGAATACTAAAGAACAACTTGTAGATATTTTCACAAAAACTTTGCCTAAGGAGACTTTTGAATATCTCAGAGATTAGCTTGGATTCATACCACCACCGGTAGAGACTTAGATAGTTGATGATTGTCATCAACTGACAGAATTAAAAACATAAATCTTTTATTCCGGTCTTTGATGAGGAAGCTACTTCTCAGGGGGAGTAGTTGGTATTTTGTAGCTTTGGCATTTGTTGTAAAAGGGGGAGAGATATCTATAGAAAAACACATTATCTTTTGAGGGAGAGATTGATATTGAAAATAAATCTTTGGATAAAACACATGTTGCTCCTAGGGGGAGAAATGGAGATTGATTGGTTTTTGGTATTTGGCATTTCTGTTTTGGCACTTTGATGGTTTTTCCATCTTGTGTTGTCATCAATGCCAAAGGGGGAGATTGTTGGTATTTTGGTATGGTTTTTTCATTGATGTCAACACCTACTGAAAACTAGCACTTTGGAGATCCAGCAACATTCACCGGCAAGCAAGTAAAATGTGCAACAGTTACTGGTATATGGTTCACCGACAGGATATAATGTTCACCGGTATTTGGAATGATATGGAAGACACTTGGTAATGTCGAAGACATCATGTGGACACTTTGTTTTGAAGAATTAATCATTGGTATATTCATATTTGCATATTTGCCTTTACCGGCAAATAGGTCCAGGTTATCTAGGGTTACACCGGCAGGTTTATCTTTTCCAGATCAGCATGGCACGCTATGGAAATGATTAATTATTGTTGTAAATACATTAAGCCGACATGTTTAATCGATTATTGCATTGGATATGGTATTATATGTAAAATGATTTTATTGTAATATCTTGTAGAGCCGACCTACTAAAATTGGTCTTAGGGTATGATATATATGTAAGATCTTATTTGTAAGATCAAGTGTGGAATGCGAAAAAAAGAATTAAGTGAAGGTATATGCGAGATCAAGCAGAGGTATACATGAAGACATCATTTGAAGGTGAAGTTAGGTTTTTGTAGAAGCATATCAGCATTACACCGGTACTAAATCCAGCATATGAAGATGTTATTTTGTGCAGTACATTCTTATTGGATTTAACCATTCAACTGTAGTCAGTGTGACTCCCATTTTGTGATTGAGCAGTGAGCTCTAGGCTGTTGGCCTTTCTGCATGTGCAAACCCCATTTATGTACACTTACTATCTGCAGTAGTATCATCTGATTGTGGGTAAGGTTTCCCACCATGGTTTTTCCCCTTACAGGGTTTCCACATACAAATATTGGTGTTATGTGTTATGGATGACTTTATGTTTATGTTTCATGCATTAATCCTTACCAGTATAGCAATTTACTGTTAACACTGTCTACTGGCATACTTAACTGGTTTACCGGTATTAAGCATTAAGTTGGTTAATTAGTTTCTGGTTTGAATTTATTAGACAACTGATTTACCCCCCCCCCCCCCCCTCTCAGTTGTCTCTGGGACCTAACAGCCCTTCACTGGTATTTTAACACATGCTTCTATCAGGATTTGAAGTACACCTTGACATCTGGAAGCAGGTAACCTAGAGAATGGCCTTTCATGATTGAACACTTTTGTCAATCCTCCTCAAAATTAGCAACTTGCACAAAATTCAAAGTAAGAAAATAGAAGGAAAAAGACTTTTCTTCTCCCTCAGGCTGCTCTTCCTCCAAGGAGCAGTACTTTCTATGCAGGGCTTCTATCTCTTCCAATGGCCAAGTGAAACCCCTCAAACTCTGCAACCTATTTATTGCTTCCTTTATTTTATGGGCTGGCAATATTGCAGCCTCCAAAGTAAATCTATGGTACATGAAATCTACCTCCATGATCTTATCAATGATGTAGACACTTAAATTAATTATTTTAATTAATTTAACCCTCCTACATAATTACTTTTTTTAATTGTGTTAGCCTTTATTCTTCTCGATATTAATTGAATTTAATCTAATCAACATTGTCACCAGAGTCCATATAATTGATTTATTAAATAAATCAATTTTCCCTTCTTCTAAAGTACTCAAAAATTAATCTTCTTAATCCCCCTTTAATTAATTAATTTCAATTAATTAATTAATCCACGTGATTCCTACAAATCACCTTTTCTTAATCCATCATTAGTCTAGTTAATTCTTCTAGAAACCCTCATAATCCTACTTAGCATTATTCTTCAATTTTTAATTACTCCCACTCATTCTCACTCCTAGTCAAATCCTCCTACAAATCCCACTTGCTCCTAATCCCCACCTAATTCTTCTATATAGTCCTTTTAATCCCTTGTTAGTCGCTAATCCCTATGATTAGGCACAAAAGTCAACCATAGCCATTTATGGCTAAATCCTTTTCTCCCCCTCCTCACCTTCCACCTTAAATACTCCCTTTTTGGGTGAATGTGAGATTTCCAAAATCTCACATTCTCCCATGTTTCTCACCTTCCCAAGGAATTTTAAGATTCCTTTTTCCTTTTCCAATCCCCATGCACACAATATCTTGAGATTTTTTAATTTCATGTGCATCCCCCAAGGAATTTTTAAGTCCTTTTATCCTTCCTAGGTGCATTGGAAACTCTTCCCCATGCACCTTGAGGAAGGTGGAGACAAGAAATGCCTTTATGGCAAATCTCTTGGTTTCCACCCCCCTTGTCATGTCATTGTCCCTTGATCCATGTGATCTCCTCCTCTCAATCCTAGCCCTCCATTTCTTTTCAATCTTGACCATCCATTTTCCTCCATCCAATTCTATAAATTGGGGTCTCCATCCCCTCATTTGACATCTCCAATTCTAGTAAGTTTATGCTACCACTTTTGAGTTCAAGAATCCATCCAAGAGCCTACACTATAGTCAAATCCATATTTAGCCACTTGCATCCCACTTGAGCATCCATCATACATTCATCCATCCAATCATTAATCCATTTGTTGTGCACATTGGAGAGTTATCCACATCAATCCATTTATTTTCTATTCCTAATTAGTTAAAAAAGCAAAAAAAAAATCAAAAATTAGTTTTAAAAAAAATAGTTTTAAATTCTGTTTAGTTCAAATTTTGACTTTTCGGGTTAATTGTGCATTAGTGCGTGCGCAGGCAAATTAACACCTGCACCCTGGTTCCAGTATGTCCGCTAAACCCTATTAGCCTGCTCCCTCACACATTTGAAATTTGAAATTTTGGTTTTCCCGCTAACTGTTTCTGTATTTTCTTGTTTGTATTTTAACGCATACGCATGCGCATCAGCACGTCCGGTTAGGTATAACTATGATCTGCATTTTTGGATTTTAAATTATGTCCGTCTCCCACTTCCTAGTTTTTGTAGGCAACAGACTTACTTCAGTGCATGCACAAGAATTGTAGCGCGTCCACCTGTAGAACAGCGTCTGCGCTGCATCCCTTAGGGGATTTTGTTTACTGATCAAATTTTGAGTTTTGCATATCTGTACCATTTGTGCAAGACCAAAAATTAAAACTACTAACCATTTTTGTTGCAGCACGTTCGTCCAAGACATACTTTTTCCCACTAAAGTAGTTTTCTTATTGCATTTCTAGTTAGAAAATTATGAATATCTGAGATTAAAATGAACCATTGTCTTTTGTGTTTGGTATTCTTGCACATTTAGTGTCGGGTGGACCCACCGTTGCACTCTAGTACCGTCTTCCCTCGCCTTCGTAGATCTTAGGTGTAAGATAACGAGTGATCAACAACACCCTATTTTTCATTTTTGTAGTTGAGGGGTATTCTTGATTAGGGATTTTATCACCCCACAAGGGTATCTTGAATTGGGACACGTCGGGGATATTGACTCTCCCGGTACGGTCTTGAGCAGGTTTTTTGAGCCGCTATATAAATAAGCTAGTTGGGCGACTAGAGTGTTGAGTGAATTCGACGTATGTGGGGGCCTTCCTTGCACCAATAAGCTCAGTTAGATCCTTAAGTGGCTTGCTTCAAGAATCCATCATCGAATTGGTGACCCCTCAGAAATTACACTAGACGCCAGTTTTAGTAGCCAAAATCCTACGTTTGATAGTGCAGGGGATGTGGATCGTACCCTGAAGTTACTCCTCATGTATCCACTCAGGATGAGACATAAATTCTCGATCTAATATATCCTTAGATCTTTGGGGTAAGAGAATCCGGTATGCCCGAGAAGTGAGTGTCGTGGAGGGGAGTCAGTGCTACTAGAATCTCTATTTGTCCGCCTAAGTAAGGTATTGCTTATGTGAGGGGCCTATCAAGTGGTTTCCACTTTCCATTCTAAGTTGTGTTGTCTTCAAGTGTCTTTATTTTTGTTATACTCGTAAAATCAATTTGGGCTAATCTAGGCCCCACATCACTTGCACACTCAACATTGAGTGTTACACTTGGCCAATGTGTTTTCTATGCTTGATGTTTTCTTTCCAAGAGTAGATTGACAAACAACCTCCCCACTTTCCACATTTGACAAACATTCCAAAATCTGAATTTTCACACCTTGCATAATCAAAGCCAAAATCTAGTCCACCTCATTTCCACCTCATGTTCCATAAGCCTAAGTTGTACAAGCATCCCAAGAAGTCTATCCATTGTCCTATATCACGATTGTCACCGATATCACAATTATACTCATGGTCATAGAAACGAGTTTGATGCTAGTTTTGAACTAATATTTTGTGCCCTACAACAAGGATCAGCTTGTCTTTCAATACCAACTATCGTCAAAATCAGGTTGGCCGCATCTCTTCATACAATTTTCCATCTGAACCTATCACTTATTGAGTCATTCTCATCCCAAGGATAATCTAATTCATTAATTTCATCTAGTCATCACTATCATCCTTCTTTGATCTTTCATCATCAACATTTTCCAAGGACTTAGCACATCAATCAACCTCATAATCCAAGGAATCCTCAATCAAATCAGTCCTTAATCAATCATCCTTCAATCAAATCAACCTCAGTCTAAGGTTTTATACCTTGTGAAGTTTTATTTAGACCTCATCTTAAATAAATTAATCATTTGGCTTTTGTGCTTGGGAAAGAATCTCCCCCAAGTACCTTTGCCTCATCTTTTGGATCGATCAAGACCCCAATCCTATGTCTTTATTTTTCTTGGGATCATTAGTCAATCCTTAGTAGAAAGAGACTTTGATCACTATCCTAAGGTCTAAATTTTACCCAGCTTGGTTGTCACCTTGTTTGTGGTTTTCATCAACAGCCCCCACCTAAAATCCTCATCCAAGGACTAACGCGCAATCTTAATCAAACTTTTGTCCTAATCTAAGGACCCCATCTGTCATTCTATCTAGCTTCATCAAATCCAAAGCAAATCAAAATCCAAAATTCTAGCTAAGTCCTTTTATCAAGCTTTTGTTCCAATAAATCTCCCCTAAGATTATTCTTGTATGGTCACAACTCGATCTCAAAAGAAGAAGATGGCTGAACAACAATATGACATGTCGGACATTAGTGTCCTATATCAAGACCCTACACAATATACCATGCAAGGGAAAAATTTACAACCTAACAATCAAGATCCACAACCACAAGTAGACCCTAACATGGTTGATCAAGATGACCTCTCCTCGGAAGTGCAAACATTCCTAGAGGATTCCTACAATCAAGAAATGATAGAGAAATTCATCCGACACAATCCTAGTGGTCTCCTAAAGACCCTTATTGAAAATGGAGCTCACCTTCCCCCTGACTTTGATAGATCCATTCTTGATCAACAACCATAAGGAGAATTTTCTCCTACTCACATTGTTGCACCTATTATTCATCCTCAACCTATAGCACCCACGGTATCCATCCCTGTGGTTTCCATCCAACCTTCTTCCTTTTTGGCATCTATACCATTATCCAATCGGATTACGTCTATTCTCCAACATGCTTCTATGCCATCCTCTTCTACCCACCCACATGTCTTTATTCCACAATCTTCCATCCCTCTCAATAATACCGCTAATTTCATCAATACTTCTCTTCCTCACACCACAACAATCTGCAGGTCGCAACCAATCATCACCTCTCAAGTTCCTGTCACATCGCTCATCACGTCTCACATTCCTTCCTCTTCATCCTACCAATATATTAGTGGTGGTGGTATACCTTCCACAACTCACAAGATATCAAGGGAAAACATGGTCCATCATGTCCAAGACCCGCAACATCATATAATCAAGGAAAATCAGGACATGAAAAACATCATCAAAAACATGAAGGGAGGGACTAACAAAAGAAAACCTTATTCATTTGAGGAGTTTTTTCCTTTTCCTTATGATCCCTCAATATTGGTTGCACCTTACCCACTAGGGTTTGAGATGCCTAAGTTCACAAAGTATGAGGGTTCTTGAGTTTCACATATTATGCCAAGAAGTTTCCTATAGGTATTTATATCTTCATAGAATCTTCCCTAAGAGTCTCATAGGAGACGCTCTTGCATGGTTCTCGTCCCTGCCCAGATGTTCTATCACCTCCTTTCTGAACTTAGCAGAAACCTTTGTGTCCCACTATTCTTACACCATTGTCAATGATGTTTCCATGATGGACCTTTGTAACACAAAACAAAGGCCTGAGAAAACTTTCGCCAACTTCTTGCAAAGGTGATGACACCTTATCAAGAAATTCCAATGGGATATGCCAGAACAACACCAAATTGAATTATTTCAAAACAATCTGGTACCTGAACTATCAAAACCCTTGACATCTCAGTGTATAAAGTCTTTCCAAAAGTTGACCGATAAGGGCTTAGCTCTTGAACGTGTCTTGTTAGAGGATGGCACTCGACATCATTATCAAAAATCAAGTCAAAATACTTCCTCTTATCACAATGATAAACCAAAATTTTGGTCTAAAAATAAGAACGTAGTCAACGATGGTGTCACTAATGCAAATCAAGTCCAGACCATGGCCGCTCCTCCAAAAAGAACCACCACTAATCATCAATTCAACACTAAGAAAAATAATCAAAATCAATCTCAAAAGCCTCCCAACACTATGTCAGTCCAGGGGCGACCACCCTGATCTAACAATCAAGCCCCAAGGGAGTATAGTCCCCTTGCTGAGCCCATTGAGGTTGTGTTCCAAAATCTTATCCAGGTTGGTGCGGTTGTCTTTCTGATAACTCACCCATTTGACCCTAACCAACCAAAACCTAGGTGGTATAATGAGAATGAGTACTATGACCATCACCGCATCAATGGGCATGATACATGAAAGTGTATGAAACTAAAGAACTACATACAAGATCTCATTAATAAGGATGATATTGAGGTAGCCACAACAAAACGTGGTAACAATAATGACAAACTCAATATGTACCAGCAACCCTTCCCAAAGAATGACAAAGGGAAGGCCTCATCATCTAATGTTGTGAACTACGATTACACCAATCATATATCTGGCTTTGACTCCTTGGTGGGTCATATAGAGCCTGCAGATAACCATGTCAACGTCATCATTGTCCAGGGAGCTAACCCTCCCTCTTCCCAAAATAGACCTAGGATCATTGTTCAAGGTGGTCCTACCCCTCCCCAACTGGAAATTAACCAGACCCAACCCCGCTAAAATAGTCATTTAAGGTGCCGCACCTTCCACTTCCCACTCTCAAAATGACTGCAATGTAACCACCTGATGCGACATAGTAATTGTTCAAGGAACTCCTCCTCTCTCGAATCATCCCCCCATGTCATCCACCCATCGATATGATCTCCTTGATCATCTTGAGAAGAACCCTGCACATATTTCCATCTTAGAGCTCCTCAAGATCTCCCCCATCCACAAGGATATTTTGGAACAAGCCCTCCTCGAATCAAGTGTCCCCAACAATATCAATGCTGCTCAGTTCCAAGCCCTTATTGGAAACCTTGCTGTCCAACAACACCTTATTTTCACCTCCAATGATGCTCCCTCCGATGATGATCATAATAAACCATTTCATATTGAAGCTCTTATCCAAAAACACAAGGTTAAATGCATCTTGATAGACGGTGGATTTAGACTCAACCTCTGTACATACAAGTTAATAAAGCAATTGGGACTTTCTGAGGACCTGGTTGATAGGTCAGGACAAATTAAAATCAAAGGTTATGATGATGCAAAAAGAGTTTCCAAATGAATGACCACTTTACCTCTTCAAGTGGGCACTATTATAGTTGAGACCCATTTCCAAGTTTTGGATCTTGATCTCCCTTATAACATTCTCCTTGGCTACCCTTGGATTTATTCCCTTCAAATAATTCCCTCCACTTACCACCAATGCCTTAAATTTCCCTTCAATGGTAGAGAGATCACTTTTAGAGGTGATCCAGAACCTTTTCAGTACTGAAAACTCTTAGAGGGAAAACATTCATACCACTGCCCGTTAAACAGACCCGCTCCACTTCCTCCATCTAACACATCTAAATTTGCCTGCACCTCATCCCAAATAGAACCTAAGGTTAAGATTTTAGATGATGGTTGTGGAGAATACAAACTTGAGGATGTCTTATTAATAGGCAATCTCCCCTTGTCTCCTAAGTCATTTGGAAAGCCTAAAGAAATAAAAAAAGATCAGAAGCCAACTATACAATGCAAAGACACCACCTTCAATTAATGGTGCCCACTTGATGAAGAGATTCTTGAGGCTGATGTTTCCTCATGGTTGTACCGTGAAGAAGATGAAGAACTAACAAAGATTCCCAAGAAGATGTATCCAAAAGCATCTGCCATAGTGGATAAGTTGGGTTATAAAGGACATGGCCTAGGGCTAGAAGAAAAAGGAATCAAAGAACCAATAAATCCCATCTCATACAAGTATAATAGGGTCTCGGGTTACACTCCAGTGCCTAAGATCACTATTGTCGATACCCCTTCAAATCCCTCCTTGGATGTCAAAGATTCTGATGAAGAGGAATTTCGTGAAATGCCTTTTGAATACGAAAATGACATCTTCTTTGACACCCATATCAACACCATCACCCCCATTATCCCTTCCACTCCACATGATCTGCAACTTGCCCACCCTAAGCTTATAGATTGGGACCAATGAGATGAACCCACTTTGAACATATGTGTCGATGCTAATGTTCTCATGGCTCTCCTAACTGTGTGCAATTTAGAAGACTGCAACATAATTCATGGGATCCAACTACATAAGAACGGATACTTTGGTAGTCAGGTCAATGCCCTTAATCACAAAAAGGATAATAAAATAAAAAATCATGATTCCTTAGGTAAAAACTTTCCTGAGGCACCTTTGGAAGAGGAAAAAGTAAAAACAAAGGGTGTATGTTGGTAATGTGCTGAAATTGTTTATGTGTTGTCATTGATGTCAACATTGTGCTCTGGTGGATATGGTTCTTTACTGGTTGGTTTCTGCTATCCCGGTTGGTTCTTGTTCTGGTTGGACTTGGTTTTGGCATTTTTTTTATCCGGTATGATCAGATTGTTGGTTTTGGTTTTGGATGGTTATTCAGGATGGTTAAATGCTTGTCACATTTAGTTGGTTCATGATTCGGTGCTCTGGAAGCTATCGCTTATGTTATGGATTATCGGTTGATATTTCTTGGTACCGGTTGGTGATATTCAATGAAATGGTTAAGTGATTTTGCTTCGGCTTATAGAAATGGTTCCTAACATTTTGAAGGCATTCTTGATTGTGTCTTAATTATTTTATTGCTTTGCATTGGCTGGCGTGATGATTTGGTGATCCTATTTGGATCTGGTCAGTTATTCTATGTTTTTGCACTAAGGGTTTCTACCGATTGGTGAAACATGTTAATATTGGCCTTAGTGGAATTTTCGGCGAATATAATTATTTGGGAATTTGAATTAGGTCCATGCTATGTAATGTAAATCATAATATTGGTCCAGTGATATTGTGCGATGAATTTTTTGTAATTATGGTTTATGGGTTTAGGGTTTAGCGGACCTTGTTATCAAGGTTGATGATCTGTATTTATAGGCTACTTAATCATGTAATTTGTATAAGATGGTATGGCATGGTTATGTTTGCATTATCAGAGAGAGGTAATTGTGAAAACAAAGATATATCCTTAAGTGAAGGGTTGTGAAGGATTTAGAGTTGCAGGGAAGACATTTGTGCTTAACCAGAACTGTATCAAGCATTGGGAGAAGCTATGTTCATGGTTCATTGTCTCTGGATTATAATCTGATGTTTATGTAAGTTGGTGAGACTTCCCTTTTGTGATGAGAAGTGAGCTCTAGGTGGTTGGCCTGATTGCAACTGCAATCCCCATTGTAATTATTTTACATACTATTGCAGAAGTATTATCTAACTATGGGTAGGGTTTCCCACCATGGTTTTTCCCTTTACCAAGTTTTCCATGTCAATATATTAGTGTTGTGTGTTATGTGCTTTCATTCTTTATCTTTCATTGTGTTGTTCAATTTGTGCTCTGGTAATTAGTTTATAATCTGCATTAATTGTTTAACTTGTAGAAAATTGATTCACCCCCCACCCCCTCTCACTTTTCCTTTTCTATCAAAGATTCTAACAACTGGTATCAGAGCGAGGTCCTCTCAGCAGAAGCTTAACTTCTTGAGGAGGTCTGATGGCATCAACTTCTACATTTAATCTCTACCAGAAGGAGAGTCGCAAATTTGATGGTACAAATTACAAAATATGCAAAGAGAGAATGAAGATTCATCTGAGATGTCTTGGAGCTGAAGTTTGGAAGATAATAGAGAAAGGGTATACACCTCATGATCCTAATTCTAGAACTCCAGAACTTGTTGATGAATAGAAGAGAGCTGATAAAGATGTCAGATCGAAAGAAGCTTTGTTAAGTGCCCTATCAAATGCGAAACTATTGAATGACATATAGCTGGAAAATGAAAAGCAGATTTGGTTGAAGCTTGAAACTATTTATGAAGGTGACCAAGCAGAAAAGATTACAAAACTCAAAGGTTACTGGGTGATATATTAAACTTTGAAGATGGAATAAGATAAGTTCTTTCATGGATAGAGTGAATGATATTGTCATGGGAATCAAATGTTGTGGTAGAAATGTTAATGAGGATGAGGTTGTGTCAAACATTCTAAGAGTTCTACCTCTGGCTTACATAATGAAGGCTACTGCAATAAATGAACTTTGGATAATGTCAAATACCCCTATTACCAAACATACATTACTTGGGAAGTTGACATATTTTGAGCTTGAAGAGCTTGGAGATCAAAGTGCTACTAAAACAAAGACTGCATTTAGAGCATCTACTTCCGATAAGCAGAAGATAGACTGGAAGGAGTTATATGCTAAAGATTTGGAAGACATTGAGAGAGAAGACAAAGAACTTGAAGATTTGGAAGCCCTAATTGCCAAAAGAATCCCTAAAGGATTGGTTGGAAGTAAGTGTGAAGGAAAAGTTCCTTTTAAATGTTTTTCATGTAATAAGATTGGTAATTTTGCTTCTACATGTCCTAAAAGAGCTGGTAGGAATCAAGAAAGATTTATGAGGAATTATAAACCTAATATGAAATATCAGAGAAGACCTAGATTTAGAATAAATAAGGATAAATCATGTTACTATGCTGGTGATGATGATTTAAATCAAGGATAAATCATGTTACTATGCTGGCGATGATGATTTGGTATTACTGATGATGATGATGATGAACCTATAAGTGGATCTGGTAATGGAATCTCCGACAAAGATTCAATTTTTATTGCTATCAAGGATGATTCTCTGGAACCTGTCATTGATACAAATCACACTGAGGAGAAGGCTCTAGCTACTAAAATTGAAGAGAAGGATGAATGGGTTATAGACAGTGGCTACTCACATCACATAAATGGCGATAAGAGGAAATTCCTAACTCTGCAAGAATTTGATGGTGGACTAGTCAAGTTTGGAGACAACAAGGCATGCAGGATCAATGACAAAGGAAAAATATCCTTGGATGGTAAGACTATTACTAACAATGTTTATTATGTTGAAGGTTTGAAGTATAATCTTTTGAGTGTAGGTCAGATGGTGGATAGAGGATTTCATTTCCAATTCAAAGATGGAAAGTGTAAGATTATTAATAAATATGGATTGGAAATTGCATTCGGAACCCAAACCAAAGGAAATACCTTTCATTTGAACTCCGATGAGAAGGCTTTCTTGATTGATCATATTGATGAAAGTTGGTTATGGCATAAGAGGATGTGTCATGTGAATTTTGATTGCATAGTGAAGATCAGTTCAACATAGGCTGTCAGAGATTTGCCCAAGATTATCAAGCCTCATAATCCGGTATGTAGAGAATGTCAAATGGGTAAGCAAGTTAGAACTTCTTTAAGAAGCATACATGATAGATCTAATGAAATTCTTGATCTTATTCATACTGATATGTATGGACTGGCAAGGACTAAAATTTTTCAAGGTGATAGATACTTTATGTTGCTTATTGATGATTACTCTAGAATGATGTGGGTTGCATTTTTGAAAGAAAAATCAGAAGCTCTTGAGAAATTAAAAATTTATGGTTGAGATAGAAACAAGATTGAAGATAAAATGTTTAAGATCAGATCAAGGCGGTGATTTTACCTCCACTGAGTTTAACATTTTTTGTGAGAAGCATGGAATCAGAAGACAATTTTTTGTACCTAGAAGTCTATAGCAGAATAGAATAGTAGAAAGGAAGAACAAAACTATCTTAGATGTTGCAAGGTCAATGATGATGAAAGCCAAATTGTTTGATATTTATTGGAGAGAAGTTGTCAATACTATGGTATACACTTTCACTAGATTACACATAAAAGGTGACACCGGTAAGACTCCTTATGAATTATGGTTCGGTCATACTCCTACTGTCAGGTATTTCAAAAATTTTGGAAGTAAATTATATATTAGAAGAGATTATGCATTAGGGAAATTTGATCCTAGATGTGATGAAGGAATATTTTTGGGTTATTCTACTGAGAATAATGCATATAGATGTTATAACAAAAGGTTGAATAGGATAATAGAAAGCATAAATGTACAAGTGGATGAGCAAGGTAATAATCAGATCAGGTCATATGACTATGGATCGGAAGATGAGACTGTTATATCATAATTGGATGTGCAAGAATTAGTTCAAAGTATTGATCTAGTTGCTCTGATAACATCAAAAAATTCCACAGTGACAGTCGATGAGAAGAAAGAGTCAGAAAGTCAAGATAATCCTAAGACTCCCATATATGTAAAGCTAAATAATTCTGTAGATCATATCATTGGAGGCAAAAGGAAATGTGTGATGATAAGAAGAAGGTTAGCTACTGAAGAGGTATGTTTAATTTCTCAAATAGAACCAAAATCTTTTATTGAAGTAAGTAAAGATGAAAATTGGATGAGAGTTATAGAAGAAGAATTGAATCAGATAGAAAAGAATAAAACATGGGAATTGGTTCCTAGACCTAAAGATAAAAATGTTATTGGAACCAAATGGGTTTCCAAGAATAAATTAAATGAGGAAGGTCAGGTTATGAGAAATAAGGCTAGATTGGTTTGTAAAGAATATTCACAGAAAGAAGGAGTTGATTATGATGAAACTTATGCTCTGGTTGCAAAGATTGAAGCGGTAAGACCATTTCTTGCCTATTTTGCAGACAAAAACTACAAGGTATATCAGATGGATATTAAATATGCATTTTTGAATGGATATCTTGAGGAATAAGTCTACATTAAGCATCCTAATGGATTTTTCGTTATCAGAGGACAAGGACATGGTTTGCAGATTGAAGAAAGCTTTATATGGATTGAAACAAGCCCCCAAAGCACGGTATGGTAGATTAGATAAATATCTTTCAAAGCTTGGTTTTAGAAAAGGTAATGTTGATAGTAACTTATATTACAAGATTGAGCATGATGGCATACTAATCATTGAACTCTTTGTGGATGATATCATTTTTGGAGGAGAAGAAAATCTATGCATGAAATATGTTGATGATATGAAGAATGAATTTGAAATGTCTATGATTGGAGAGATGAAATTTTTCTTAGGTTTGCAAATTACTCAAACTGACAAAGGTATTTTCATTTATCAAACTAACTATGTGAAAGAATTTCTTAAGAAATTTAGTCTTGAAAATTCAAAACCTGTTGGTACTCCTATGATAACCGGTTGCAAATTGTCCAAGGAAGATGAATCTCCAAGAATGAACTCATCTAGATACAAATCAATGATTGGTGGATTGTTGTACTTAACTCAGACTAGACCAGATATAATGAATGTTATCTGCATTGCTTCTAGATTCCAGTATGATCCGAGTGGAAGTCATGATATTGTTGTTTAAAGGATAGTAAGATATTTCGTAGGAAGAATAGATTATGGGTTATTCTATCCAAAGGATGATGAATTTAGATTGGGCAGGAGATGTTGATGATTAGAAGAGCACTATAGGTGGTGCATTCTTTCTTGGGAATAAATTGGTTTCATGGCTTAGCAAGAAAAAATCATGCACTTCATTATGTATTGTTGAAGCTGAATATGTAGCTCTTGCAACAAACTTCACTCAGATCTTATGGATGAAGCAAATGTTGAAAGATATAAGGGTAAGTTATGATGAGCCGATTGTTATTCACTATGATAATACTGTTTATATTGATATGTCAAAGAATCTGGTATTTCATTCGAAATCAAAACACATTTCTATAAAGTATAATTTCTTGAAGGAAAAGGTTGAAGCAAAGGAAGTCAAATTGGTTTATGTGCCTACTAAGGAACAGATTGTAGATATTCTAACAAAACCATTGCCTAAAGATAATTTTGAATATCTCAGAGATCACTTGGGGTAACCACCCCTCCAGAAGAGACTTAGAGATGCAGGGATGCATCAATCTGGTGAGCGTAAATCATAAATATTTTATGATTCGGGTTGATGGGATCATGTTGCTGCTCAGGGGGAGTAGTCAGCTGTTTGGTTTGGAATCATCCCTTTGTCATTGATCTCAAAGGGGGAGAGGTGTTTCATGTGAAAAATACAAAATCTTAGGGGGAGAGATATTTTGTTGGTTCTTGATTGTTTAAGGAGATTGTTGGCATTCCTTTGCACTTGGATGTTTTTCACATTCAGTGTTTCCGTCAATGCCAAAGGGGGAGATTGTTGGCAAATGCTGAAATTTTTTATGTGTTGTCATTGATGTCAACATTATGCTCTGGTTGGATATGGTTCTTTACCAGTTGTTTATTGCTAGCCTGGTTGGTTCCTATTTTGGTAGGACTTGGTTTTGGCCTATTTTTTATCCAATATGATCAAATCATTGGTTTTAGTTTTGGATGGTTTTTCAGGATGGATATATGCTTGTCACATTTGGTTCATGATTTGGTGCTCTGGAATCTATCGCTTGTGTTTAGGATTACCGGTTGATATTTCTTGGTATCGATTGGTGATATTCGATGAAATGGTTACGTGATTTTGGTCCGGCTTATAGAAATGGTTCCTAACATGCTGAAGTCATTCTTGATCATTTCCTAATTGTTTTGTGGTTATTCATTTGCTAGCGTGATGATTTGGTGATCCTATTTGGATCTGGTTGGTTATTCTGTGTTATCTGCACCAGGGGTTTCTACCGATTGGTGGACCGTGTTGATATTGATCTTAGCGAAATTTTCGGCTAATATAATTGTTTGGGAATTTGAATTAGGTCCATTCTATGTAATGTAATCATAATATTGGTCTGGTGGTATCAGGTGATGAAATTTTTGTAACTATGGTTTATGGGTTTAGGGTTTAGCCGGCCTTGTTTTGATTAATTAAAAAAAAGTTTTTGAAAGGAACCCAGAACCTTGTTACAAAGAAGGAGAAAGATAAAGCATAAAAGAGGAAGAAAAGAATAGTGCCTGATCACCCACACATAGAATAGTTCCCAGCCAAAATAAAAAAGGGAACACAAGACAAAGGAAGCAACACTAGATAGCCAAAGGAAAGCACAAAGACAGCACAAGGACAACTAAATGTTTCTCATAAGTTCTTCAGCATGAACCACCATCTGCTTCATATTGATTGCAGAATTTTTCATTTCTTCCAGCTCTTTTTCCTTGATATCAACCTATTTCCGAGTGTTGGCCCTTGTTCTTTTTTCATGACCCTTCTTCTCCATCTGATGCTTATCACCCTCCTTGCCTTTAATCTATTCAAATTTGTTAATCAGGATGTTAATATGATCAACAGTGGCCTTAAGGATCTGGAAATTTTGCTTGGCAAAACAAGTCACACCATCATAGTGAACAATCATAGAAAAATGAGGAAAAGACATTAGAAATTATGATTAGCAAAGACACATTGCTTCATCTAGATATGGTCCAGTTCAATCATAGATCTCACCTCACACTTGAGATTACTCTCACCATAAAGGGAAATGATTTTGTCAGAACAGCAAGCCAGGTTAGCAGCCCAATCAACACAATTGTTGGCTTCTCTATAAACATGTGTGAAAATACACATTTCAAAAGTTTCACTAATTTCCTTCGTAGTTTTGATGGCATTGTGTATAGACCAAGAGGGAGGGAAAACATTATTCAAGCAATTAATAATGTTCAAAGAATCGCCTTCAACCAAAACTTTAGTGCAATTGGAATCCTTAGCAAGAACCAACCCTTCATAAGCAGCAATGGCCTCGGCAACATGGTTGGTGTGATTACCTATTGGAATACATTTGATAGCTTTGCATATCCCCCCTTTATCCCTTAAAACCACACTGCACCCAGCATTGCCAGGGTTACCCTTGGAAGGACCATCGAAGTTAATTTCCATCCATCCATGAGGGAGGCATTCCCATCTCGCCTCTTCTCTAGGATTAGTAGGTATGATGTCAATCCCCTTTATTCTCCAATTCTTGAAAATGATATTATCACCTTGATCTTTGGGGTTGGTTATTCCACCAGTGATGTAGAGGGTCTCCACCATATGTCTTTTGATTTTCTCAAAAATAATTTGAGCTTTTGAGGCCTTATCTCTTAACACTCTATCATTTCTTTCTTTCCAAATTCCCCAACAAATATGAGGTAAAGCAAATCTCCATAACAAAGTAACTAAACTGTTCTTCGAAGGGTGGAACCAGGAATTAAAAACATCTTGGACAGCTTCAGGGAAGACCCATCTGACATTAAAGTTGTCCAAACATCTAGCCCAAATATCAGCAGAGAAGGGACAATGGATAAACATGTGATTAATGGTTTTCTCATTCTGCATACAAAGATGACAAATACTAGGCAGACAAAAACCTCTAGTTTTGAGATTGTCAGTCATCAGCATCTTATTTTGAAGGACAATCCAGAAAAAATATTAATTTTGGGAATAAGTCCTTTCACCCAAGCCTTAGCCTAGAGATGACTCTCCTGACTAGAATATTGTGGAATATAAAGAGAGGAGACAGAAAATTTACCATCAGCAGTAAATTTCCAGATAAGTTGGTACTAGTGATAAACCGGCATGAAGTTATGGGAACCGGCACATGGAAGCATTGTATGACTACCGGTTGGTAGGTAGCTTCCACTTCGGGGTTTCCGGTTGGAGTACCTCAAGTTTGTGTGACTCAATCGGTGATCTTTGCATGATGAGTTAGCAGTATGATGATGGATAGATCGTGTTGCCACGTAAGCTCTGTGTGCGCGAAGGATCTTGCATGAAGATGACTATTCCAATCTACCTCGGGAATGTGCGAAGTCTGTCAAACGGTGATAACGCGTGATGGGTTATCAGCCGCCATGAAAACGGTGGATAATGGACGATGGAGAATATCTTGAGATTGATTCAAGATTGTTGCATTTAATGCAGCATGCTTCAACGGTCAGGATTGAACCGTTTTGAATTGCTTAACCTAACAGGTTTAGGGTTTAGGGTTTTTGCTACTGACCTGTATGTCTCCTATAAGGTCGATGTTGGGTTTCTTTCTGAGGTTGTTGGCAAAATTTGTGAGTGTGTATCCAAGGAAAGTGATACGTGATTCTTGCCAGACCAAAGGAGAGAAGAGATACCTACAAAGTGAATGTGCAGAAGGAAAAGAGGAGCCTAAACGGATCTGCATTAGCATTAAGTGTTGTTAACAGATCATTGTAATACCTGTTGATCTCTAACCACTTCAACAGTTGTAAAATCCCCTAACAGGGTAGCCTTAACTAGCTTGATTCAAAATCCCTTAAAACAAGTGGTCTTAACCGGCTTGTTTCAAATCCCTTAACCGGGTAACTCGAAGCTAATGAGTTCTGAGAAGATAGAGAAGCTTACGAGATCCTTTCAGCTATTGAGTTCCTGAAATCCTCTAACAAGGTGAACCTACCAGGTTTAACCCTTAACCGGGTGATCCTTAACAAGATCGGTTCTTACCAAAACCTATTGTAATGTCCTTAACCGAACAAGGCTCCTAATAGACCGGACTTCTAAAGAGTTCAAAAAGCAGCCTGTGGGTATTCATCCCCACCGTGGTTTTTCCCAGTTGAGTTTCCACGTGAAATGCTTCTATCTTGTGATGCTTTGTTTTATCTGTTAAGCACATGAAGGTTCTATGTTTTATGCCTATCTATAAAACATATTGAACTCATTGTTGTGAAGATCTGATGGTCAATTTTACTGGTTTATGCATGAGAATATAATGAAACTGTAGTATTGAGTTAAGAGGAAAGCTTATTGAGTGACCGGTTCATGACTGATTGAGCTATACTGGATGTTACCGGTTGCACTTTGTTTTATCGGTATCCCTATTTATCAGTCATTTGGGGTATTTGTTGTCAAACCAGTTTTTGACAGATTGTGTTTGTACTGATTCACCCCCCCTCTCAATACCGGTTTGGTACTAGTGGTTCATCATTGAGTTATCAATTGGTATCAGAGCACTCCAGGTCCTCTGTGTTGTAAGCTTAACCACTTGAGGAAAAGATCCTATTCTAATGATGAAGAGGGAAGGTCGAAAGTTTAATAGGGAAAATTTTGGTATATGGAAAGACGGGATGAAGATATTCATCAAAATCATGGGTGTTCAACACTGGAGTTATGTTGAAAATGTATATGTTGTTCCTACTGGTACTCTCACCGATGACCAAAAGAGAGAGATACAAGAAAATGGGCAAGTCATGGAAGCCCTCATCAGTAGTCTATCTGACATTGAGTTTGTTGATGTTCAGGACAAGGCAAATCCCAAAGAGGTATGGGATGCTCTAGAAAATATCTATGGTGGTGATGAGCATGTAAAACAAGCTAAGGAAGAGAGCTTGAGAGGAAAGTTTGAAGACATGCGGATGGTTGAAGGAGAGACCATTCAGCAGTATGGAATAAGAATCAAAACAATTGTTGGAGAAATAAAGAGTGCAGGTGGCAAAATAGAAGATTCCACTGTGGTAAGTAAAGTCCTAAGATCCCTGTTGCTGGTCTATGCAATAAGGGTTGTTGCTATTCAGGAGCTGAGATCAATAGACAAGTCTAAGGTGTCCTTGGACTCCATCATAGCCAAGTTGACAGCCTATGAGCTGAATAGTTTTGATGGTAGTGTTCAAAAGATAGAATCAACTTTTAAAGCTTCTGCTATACCATCCAGAAAAGGAAAAGAGGGTAGCACTAGTGGGGAACCTAATCAGAACAGAGAAATGAAGGATGTAGAGTTTCTGATGGAATTTGAAGCTCTTCTTGCTAGGAGATTTCCGAAAGGGGCCGGTAAATACAAAGGTAAGCTTCCTTTGAAATGTTTCTCCTATAACCGGATAGGACATATTGCTATGCACTGTCCTAATAGTGACAACAAGGATAAACCAGAAAGGTTCAAGAAATTCAAAGGAGGAAACTGGAGAAATTGTTTTGTGGCAGTTGATGAAGGTGTCACAGATGAGGAATCAGAAGATGAAGAGAATGAAGACATTGTGTTTGTTGCTGTAAAGGAAGATGTGGCAAACAAGAAGGCTCTTGTCTCCCAGTTTGATGATTCCAATGAGTGGATCATTGACAGTGGTTGTTCTCACCATATGACTGGTGACCAGAGCAAGTTTCTATCCTTAGAGGAGTATGATGGCGGTGTGGTTCACTTTGGCAATGATGCACCATGCATGGTCAAAGGCAGAGGGTCCATCTCTTTGAATGGAAAGAGTAGTGCTGACAATGTGTACTGGGTTGATGGTCTCAGACACAACCTTCTAAGTGTTTCCCAGCTAAATGACAGTGGTCTCACTCTGCAATTCAAGAATGGAGTTTGCAGAATCAAAGGTAAAGATGGTAAATTGGTAGCCACCAGCATGTAGACTAAAGGTAACCTATTTCATCTGAATGCAAATATAAGTACATGTCTTATGGCTAAGCTTGATGATAGCTGGATATGGCATAGGAGATTCTATAATGTGAACTTTGATAACATTGTGAAGGCTAGTAAAATCAAGGCAGTTAGAGGGTTGTCGGTGTTGAGCAAATTGGATAATACCTTGTGTAGAGAATGTCAATTGGGGAAAATGTCTTCCTCAACCTTTAAAGGTAAATCTTTCATTGCTGACAACTTGCTTGATCTTGTGCATACTAATTTATATGGTCCTATGAAAACTAGAAGTGTGCAGGGTGATAGGTACTTCATGATTCTCACTGATGACTGCTCAAGAATGATGTGGGTCACATTCTTGAAAGACAAGTTTGAAGCTTTTGGGAAATTCAAAGCTTTCAGAGAATTAGTGGAGAAGGAAAGCGGTAAAAGGATCAAATGTCTCAGAACTGATCAAGGAGGGGAATTCACTTCCAGTGAATTCAACAAGTATTGTGAAGAATTTGGCATCAAGAGATAGTTGTCTGCCCCCTGGACTCCACAGCAGAATGGCCTAGCAGAGAGGAATAACTGGACTGTGGTTGAAGTAGCTAGAACCATGTTGATCCAAGGAAAGGTTGCTCACGCCTTTTGGAGAGAAGCGGTGAGCACTGCAGTCTACACTAAGAACAGGGTACTCATCAAAAAGGGTAAGGACAAAACTCCTTATGAGTATTGGACCGGTAAGACACATGTGGTTAACTACTTTAAGGTATTTGGTAGCAAATGTTACATCAAGAGGAGTGAACACCAAGGTAAATTTGAAGCTAAATGTGATGAGGGAATATTTCTAGGATATTCCACCAAGAGTAAAGCTTTCAAGTGCTACAACAATAGGACTCAGAGAATTATGGAAAGTATCAATGTAAGAGTTGATGAAGCCTCTGAGAAGACTGAGGAAACCGGCAGTGAGCAAGCTGTAAATGAACCGGTTGCAACTTGTTGGGAACTGATTGTCATTCAACCGAATACTAGTAACAGTGTTCCTAAACCGGTGAATGCTGATACTGATGAAGATGAGGATGAAGAAGAAAAGCAAGAAGAACCAATTAGGACCATTCCTCAGTATGTCAAGTTGAATCATGATCCCAAGCAGATCATAGGTGATAAGGATGTAGGAATCCTTACCCGAAGAAAGATCAGAGAAAACTCATGTATGATCTATGAATTTGAGCCTAAGTCATTCAAAGAGGCTCATAAAGATGAAGACTGGATCAAGGTAATGGAAGAAGAACTTGACCAGATAGAGAAAAATGGTACATGGTCCTTGGTACCCAGACCAAAACATAAAAATGTCATTGGCACCAAATGGGTGTTCAGAAATAAGTTGAATGAGGATGGCACAGTGATTAGAAATAAAGCTAGACTAGTATGCAAAGGATATGCTCAAGAAGAAGGTGAAGACTATGGGGAAACCTTTGCTCATGTAGCTAGATTGGAAGGAGTTCGTATGCTTCTTGCATATGCAGATTTTAAGATATTCAAGGTATATCAAATGGATGTAAAATTTGCATTCCTAAATGGTGTACTTGAAGAGGAGGTGTATATTGAGCAACCAGATGGGTTTACCCTATCTGAAGATAGTGACATGGTATGTAGGCTACATAAAGCATTATATGGTCTAAAGCAAGCACCTAGGGCATGGTATGAGTGCCTACATTCCCATCTTGTGAAGATTGGATTTGAGAACAAGTGAAGATAGCAATATCTACTTGAAGTCTAAAGGAGATCAAATTTTGATCTGTGAAATTTTTGTTGATGACATAATCTTTGGTGGAGATGACAAGATGAGTCATGAGTTTGCTGATGAGATGACGAAAGAGTTTGAGATGTCACTCATAGGGGAGATTAAGTTCTTCATTGGACTGTAGATCCAGTAGATGAAAGATGGAATCTTCATCACTCAGTCCAAATATGTCAAAGAGGTGTTGAAGACTTTTGGCATGGAAGATAGCAAACCGGTTGGTACACTAATGGTGACCGGTTGCAAATTGACAAAGGAGGATGATTCTGCACTAGTTGATGAGAAGGAATACCGATCAATGATTGGTAAGTTGCATTATGTAGTGCATAGAAAATCGGATATTGCACATGCAGTTGGCATCACTACAAGGTTCCAGAAGAGTCCAAGAGAATCTCACTTGAGTGCAGTCAAGAAGATTTTTAGGTATCTAAAGGGAACAGTTGACTATGGATTGTGGTACCCATACAGCAATAATTTCAATCTGAAAGTATTCACAGATGTTGATTGGGCCGGTAATGTGGATGACTGGAAGAGCACAACCAGTGGTGCATTCTTTCTTGGTGGTAGACTGGTCTCATGGATGAGTAAAAAGCAGAGTTGCATCTCTCAGTCTATAGCGGAAGCAGAGTATGTTGTAGCTTTCATGAACTACACTCAGACAATCTGGATGAAGCATGTACTGGAAGGCTTCAAGATCCCTATATCTGAACCGGTAAGTATATTCTATGATAACACAAGTGCTATCAATATATCAAAGAATACGGTTTTACATTCCAAAACCAAGCATTTTGAGCTTAAGTGTCATTTCTTGAGGGAAAAGGTTCAGAATAAAGAGATTGCACTAGAGCATGTGTCCAGTAAGGAGCAGTTAGTAGACATATTCACCAAGCCTCTCCAAAAGACAACATTTGTGCATTTGAGAGGTGAATTAGGGGTATTGCCCCTTCAGGAGGTGAACTAAAAGTGATTGTTCCACATCAGTCAGGTACTGGAAAGACAAAGTTTTGGTTGATTGATGTGTTGAAGGATGCTACTCCTCAGGGGGAGCAACATGATGAAACAGTGATGATTGTACCTCCACTTTGGCATTGTTGTCAAAGGGGGAGAAGGAGTGAAGTGAAAAGATATCTGCAGCAAATGGGGAGAAGATGTGAAGCAGAGAAGATATCTTTTGTATATTGCCATCAATGCCAAAGGGGGAGATTATTGGCATTATGTGAACTAGCATGAGCCTTATGTGAATCAGCATGAAGACATAGTGATATTGTATGTTGTCATTGATATCAATATGGGACATAGTGTGAACCGGCACATGTGATAAGTGAAGAGAGAGGAACCGACATATGTGTGAACCGGTTTATATGCCAAAGTGAAGCGGCATATTTGTTCAAGGTGAACCGGCATGAAGTTATGGGAACCGACACATGGAAGCACTGTATGACTACTGGTTGGTAGGTAGCTTCCACTTCGGGGTTTCCAGTTGGAGTACCTCAAGTCTATGTGACTCAATCGGTGATCTTTGTGTGATGACTTAGCAGTATGATGAAGGACAGGTCGTGTTGCCACGTAATCTCTGTGTGCGTGAAGGATCTTGCATGAAGATGACTATTCCTATCTACCTCGGGAATGTGCAAAGTTTGTCAAACGGTGATAATGCGTGATGGGTTATCAGCTACCATGAAAACGGTGGATAATGGATGATGGAGAATATCTTGAGATCAATTCAATATTGTTGCATTTAATGCAGCATGATTCAACGATCAGGATCGAACCATTTTGAATTGCTTAACCTAATAGGTTTAGGGTTTAGGGTTTTTGCTACCGACCTGTATGTCTCCTATAAGGTTGATGTTGGGTTTCTTTCTGAGGTTGTTGGCAAAATTTGTGAGTGTGTATCCAAGGAAAGTGATACGTGATTCTTGCCAGACCAAAGGAGAGAAGAGATACCTGCAAAGTGAATGTGTAGAAGGAAAAGAGGAGCCTAAATGGATCTGCATTAGCATTAAGTGCTGTTAACAGATCATTGTAATACTTGTTGATCTCTAACCACTTCAACAGTTGTAAAATCCCCTAACAGGGTAGCCTTAACTGGCTTGATTCAAAATCCCTTAAAACGGGTGGTCTTAACCGGCTTGTTTCAAATCCCTTAACTAGGTAACTCGAGGCTAATGAGTTCTGAGAAGCTAGAGAATCTTAGGAGATCCTTTCAGCTATTGAGTTCTTGAAATCCTCTAACAAGGTGACCCTACCAGGTTTAACCCTTAACCGGGTGATCCTTAACAGGATCGGTTCTTACCAGAACCTATTGTAATGTCCTTAACCAGACAAGGCTCCTAACAAAGTAGACTTCTAAAGAGTTCAAAAATCAGCTTGTGGGTATTCATCCCCACCGTGGTTTTTCCCAGTTGGGTTTCCATGTGAAATGCTTTTGTCTTGTGATGCTTTGTTTTATCTGTTAAGCACATGAAGGTTCTATGTTTTATGCCTATCTATAAAACATATTGAACTCATTGTTGTGAAGATCTGATGGTCAAGTTTACTAGTTTATGCATGAGAATATAATGAAACTGTAGTATTGAGTTAAGAGGAAAGCTTATTGAGTGACCGGTTCATGACTGATTGAGCTATACTGGATGTTACTGGTTGCACTCTGTTTTACCGGTATCCCTGTTTATCAGTCATTTGGGGTATTTGTTGTCAAACTAGTTTTTGACAGATTGTGTTTGTACTGATTCACCCCCCCCTCTCAGTACCGGTTTGGTACTAGTGGTTCATCATTGAGTTATCATCGGGAGGCACCTGACATAAAGGGAGCCCAAGATAGGTGGTAGGGAGATTCCCAATTTGGCTACCCAAAATGTTACTAATCTTTGTTTGTCTTCTATTCAGAGTGTTTATGAAATAAACAAAACATTTAGACCAGTTAATTAGTTGACCAGTAGCAATCTCATATCTGTCCAAAGATTTCTTTAAGATTCTAGAATCTTTCACACAATAATTCTCCATAATAATTAAGTTGTCCACAAATTGCTGATGAGAACAAACTTGGTTAGCGGATGAAGGTTTAAGCCCTCTAAACTCTCCCTTCTCAGCTTGTTTTCCAATAAATCTGCCCAAGCATTCCGCCATGATTATGAACTTTAGCTGACCTTGTTATCAAGGTTGATGATTTGTATTTATAGGTGACTTATTCATGTAATTTTTATAGGATGGTATGGTATGGTTATGTCTGCATTATCAGAGAGAGTTAATTGTGTGAACATAAATATATCATCCAACGAAGGGTTGTGAAGGATTTAGAGTTGCAGGGCAGACATCTATGCTTAACCAAAACTGTATCAAGCATTAGGAGATGTTATTTTAACAGTTCATTTTCTTTGGATTGTAGTCTGATGTTTATGTAAGTCAGTGAGACTTCCCTTTTGTGATGAGAAGTGAGCTCTAGGCGGTTAGCCTGATTGCAAGTGCAATCCCCATTGTAATTATTTTGCATAATGTTGCAGAAGTATTATCTGACTGTGGGTAGGGTTTCCAACCATGTTTTTTCCCTTTACCGGGTTTTCCATGTCAAAATATTGGTGTTGTGTGTTATGTGCTTTCATGCTTTATCTTTCACTATGTTGTTTAATTTGTGCTCTAGTAAATGGTTTATAATCTTCATTAATTATTTAATTTGTGGAAACCGATTCACCCCCCACCCTCTCTCACTTTTCCTCTGGTATCAGAGATTCTAACAATATCCACAAGTGAAAACCTAGATCAGGCACTTGAGGATGAGGGACTTGATCTCCCTACCACTGTTCCCCCACAACAAGACAATTCAACTTTACTGATAGAGGAAACAGATGCTATCAATGTGGGCATTAAAGACACTCGAAAGAATGTGCTCATTGCTAAGTCCTTGTCAGATCAAGAGAAACTAAACTTTATCAATTTTCTCACATAAACAAAGATCAATTTTTCCTTGGTCATATATTGACATTCCAGGCCTTTATACCAACTTAGTAGTCCACAATCTTCCTGTCCATCTATATGCTAAACCCGAAAAGCAAAAATTATGCAAGATGCATCCACACATTACACTCCTTGTCAAAGAAGAGCTTCAAAAGATGTTGGATGCTGGATTCATAAACCAAATAGATTATCTTGAGTGGGTATCCAACATTGTCCCTATTGGCAATCTACTGGGGGCATCCGTATTTGCACAGATTTTTGAGATTTGAATAAAGTCTACCCTAAGGATGATTTCCCATTACCCAACATAGATATGATTGTAGATCTCATAGCGGAACATGGAATGTTATCACTTATGGATGGATTTTATGGATACAATCGAATCAAGATCGTAGAAGAGGACCAACACAAAATAGTATTCACAACACCATGGGGCACTTTTTGTTATCAAGTCATGTCTTTTGGTCTCAAAAATGCAAGAGCAACATTCCAGCAAGCAATGGAAACAATTTTCCATGACCTTTTGCATAAAATCATTGAGGATTACATGGATGATCTCCTAGAAAAATCTAAGACAAGAGATGAGCACATCCCTATCCTAAGGCGGATCTTTGAGAGGTTAGAAAAGTATAAGTTGCACCTAAATCTCAAGAAATGTGTCTTTGGTGTTACATATGGGAAACTGTTAGGTTTCATTGTTTCCCACAAAGGCATAGAGGTTGATCCTGCAAAGGTGAAAGCTATCATGGAAATGCCTCACCTAAAGACTCTCAAACAACTACATAGCCTCCAAGGAAAGCTCAAATCCATCAAACGCTTCATCTCACAGCTGGCAGATAAATGTCACCCATTTGCGCACTTACTACGCAAGGATACCAAATTCAAATGGGATTGCCTATGTCAAAAGGATATTGAGAAAATCAAAGAACACCTCGCATCCGATTCTTATGCCTCCTATTCCAGGACAACCACTCCTTTTGTACATATCAGAAACTATGGTGGCACTAGGGGCATTATTGACACAGACAAATGATTAGAGAAAAGAGCATGCTATATACTACATCAATCGCACATTAATAGGGTATGAGTTCAATTATACCCCTATTGAAAGAGAATGCTTAGCACTCATCTTCAGCACACAAAAACTCCAACACTACATTCTTAACAACAAAACAAAATTGATTGCTAAGATTGAACCTCTCAAGTATCTCTTATCAAAGGCTTCTCTCACTAGGAGAATTGCTAAATGGGTCATGTTACTAAGTGAGTTTGACATTGAATATGTATATAGAAAAGAAATCAAAGGACAAGTGATAGCAGATCAGCTAGCAAATGCTCCGCTTCAAGATGATCGCCCTATCCTCACAAAATTTCCAGATGAATTCATAATGACTGTCACTATGTATTCCACATGGCAGTTGTATTTTGATGGTTCTTGCACATAGAATGGATTGGGGGCAGGAATATTGTTGGTCACGCCTCAAGGAGATTGCATCCCTAAATCATACAAGATAGCCTTTGCATGCACTAACAACATTTTACAATGTGAAGCACTAATCACTGGACTCTGTTTGGCTATCCAACGGAAGACATTGGAATTACACATATATGGTTATTCCCAACTTGTTATTAAACAAGTCAATGATGAGTACCAAACAAAAGATGACAAGATTCTTCCTTATCATAGTATGGTTGAATACCTCAAGTAGAACTTTACATCAATCAAGTTTGATTAGATTCTTCACACAAACAATAGAGTTGTAGATGCAATGGCCACTATTGGTTCCCTCCTTCAGATGTCGGCACACAGTTAGAAATGTGATTTTTTGGTCGACCAAATTCTCATACTGGCATATGACCTACCTGAGTCTGAAATGGTATGTGTACTCATTGGTCCTGAATCCCCTTGGTATCAAGAGACATTCACCTACCTAAGAGATAACACCATTCCTCCACACCTCACCAAAACCAAACAACAAACCTTTATCCATCGATGTGCCTATTACACTATCCTTGGAGACACCCTATTTAGAAGACATTTTGATGGTTCCCTCCTAAGGTGTCTAGATAAACAAGAGGCTAAATGGGCACTATGTGAAGTTCACGAAGGTATCTATGGGGCACACTCAATTGGTCTCACTTTGGCTAAAAAGATCTTGCAAACAGGATACTATTGTCCTACAATAGAAGAAGATGCATATAATTATGTGAAGAAATGTATCCCTTGTCAAAAGCATGGTGACAAGATTCACACTACATCACAAGATCTGCAGGATTTTATCACATCGTGGCTCTTCTCACAATGGGGGCTCAATCTCATTGGGAAAATCCACCCTACATCCTCTAATGGTTATAAATTCATCATCATCACCACTGAATACTTCACAAAGTGGGTGGAGGCCATCCCTCTTACCTTCACCATAGGGTAACAGATTTCTAAATTCATTCTGAACTATTTGATTTGTCAATATGGAATCCCCAAGGATATCATCACGGATAATGGCAGACCTTTTAATAATTGGGATGTTAAAAAGATCTATCAAAAGTTTGATATCCAGCACCGCTTCTCCACCCCCTATTACCCACAAAGCAACAGTCAAGTTGAGGCTTCTAATAAGACCTTAATCAAAATCCTTAAAAAATTAGTCAATGAAGCTAGTCGTGATTGGCACCTCCAACTCCATCCT
The DNA here is from genome assembly GCF_030272615.1 of Cryptomeria japonica. Taxonomy (NCBI): domain Eukaryota; kingdom Viridiplantae; phylum Streptophyta; class Pinopsida; order Cupressales; family Cupressaceae; genus Cryptomeria; species Cryptomeria japonica. The sequence goes on along the minus strand of NC_081413.1, from coordinate 23,882,728 downwards.
TCTCTATGGGCTTACCGTACTTCCATCCGTACACCCAAAGGCACCACTCCATATTCCCTTGTCTTTGGCTCTGAAGTTGTCCTCCCTCTTGAGATCGAAATCCCCTCCCTAAGGGTATTCCTATAGAATATCCTCCCTAATGAGGAATATAGAGTTGCTAGGCTACAAGAGCTAGAATTTTTGGATGAAAGGCACCTAAAGGCCTTGAACCATCTCTGGGTATATCAAATTCACATATTCTTGAGCTACAACAAGAAGGTCAGAACCCGAGAATTTGAAGTTGGTTATCTTGTCCTTATGGAAAATCAGAAAAATATTCAAGAAAGAGAAAAGAAAGGCAATTTCAAGCCTAATTATCTTGGACATTATGTAATCATAGCAAAATATGGATTAGGGGCATATCAGTTGACTACTCCCAAAGGAGATCCCTTGGATAAGCCTATGAACATCATGCACCGAAAGACAATTTATGCCTAGTCCTCAAAGGGTCACCAATTTTGTCTAAAAAACAAAAAATACAAAAAAATACAAAATCAAAAAATACAAAATACAAGAAACTCAAAAATCAAGAAAAATACAAAAAAAGAAAAAAAAAATCAATTCATCCATCTATGAAAACCACTTTGTGGTACTATGGGCAAGTACCTTGGTGAAAACCTGTTCACGAGCATCAAGGTAAATAATTTGGATCCATCATCTATCAGGTCAAACTCTATCTTTACCACCCATCCACCCGATATCCATATTCTTTAATCCATGCCACTGCATAAACATTCTACCATGACATCCATTGCCCTATTTACTGCCAGTTGTCTCCTTCATTCCTGCTAGAAAATCATCCACACATCCACTAAACTACACTCAACAAAATGATGATGATGAGTCTTTGCCTAAATAATGAATAAGGATCATCCCATCAAACTAAGCTTTCATCCCATCAAACTGAGCTTCCATCCCAGTTAACTGAGATTAACTCCCAGTCCCGAGCCTAAGCTTCTTCTTGACTTGCGTGTTATCCAAACATGCATCCACATCTAGTCCATCAAGTCTCAGCAGTCAAGTATCATATCTACACTCGGGTGTCCATGTCATCTTCTCTATTGCCTGTTCATATCCATCATCACTCCTGCCCATTGGGATGCATCCTTCCCCTATCCGGTAGTATATCCACAAATCCTAAGTCCTACTCTTTGTAAGAGATGTCAATTGGCCTTGCACATTTTTGTTTGCTTTGATTTGTATCTCTTTGTCCTATGATTTCTCCTACCCATGGCTGCTAGGATCAATCTATATCTTGGTATGCTATGGAAAAGGGCATAATGGGGCATGTTTTTGTGGTATGGCATGTTTTAAATTTTTCCTTGTATGAACCAACAACCCTGCATTAGTGTTTATCAACACTTTCATGATTGTGTGCAAGGCATACCTATTTGTCTGAGAGTTAGTCCACGTCTTGGGTTTTTCATGACATCCTAGTTCCTATAATCAGTGGTGTAGACTACCCTTAGCAATATCAAACTAGGTTGGCTTTCCACATTTTGTGCAAAAAAAATCTCCCCATCCATTTTCCAGTTTCTCCAATCATTTCTCTCTTTCACATTTTGGAGACCTTAATTTATTCCCCCCATTTTTCTTCTACCCCACCTCAAGTCATTGTGTTATGATTGGCATATTCTCAAAAAAATGTGCATTGTCCATTTTAGTGCATTATTTATTTTTATTTTTGTGTGATGCATTGTTCATTTTTAGTTTGTACGGTGTGTACATCATTTAGCTTGCATTACAAATTTTGTTGCATTATTCATTTTTGTTTTGTACGGTGTGTCCATTATCACAGATTTTGTTGCATCATTCATTTTTACTTTGTATGGTGTGTCCATCATTTAGCTTGCATTAAGAATGTTGTTACATTATCCATCATAGTGTACATAGTCATTATAGATTAATCCATTTAATCAAATTATGCATTTTCAAATTTTAGTCCATTACAAACAAAGAGAAGCTATGAATCATATAAATCCTTATTTTCTTCAAAATCATCAGAGAATCAAAAAATAATACACCATGCATCAAATATTTTATAATATGCATCATAAAATCCAAAAATATATATGTCCATATAGCTCATATAAGTTGAGATAATCATCCTGCATCCATCAAAGGTGTCAGTAACATATCATAAGCACATGCATATATAAGAATCCATCCTACATCATAAATAGGTCAGCATGACATATGCATAATCATCATCAATACATCACATCATAAAATAAAAAACAATGTCCATCATAATGTCCATAATAAAGTACATGCATACTACATAAACACCGCCAAAAATCATATATCATATATATCTCAAAAATGAATATGACAATCATGGTACAATGGCTGCCGCGAAGGGTCAAAATAATATATAATGTCACATAGAGCTAGCTCTCCCCCCTGTCTCTCCAGCCCCCTCCTCATCCCCTCCTCCTCCTCTGGATGGTCCTACACCCCCTGTCCTCGGTGGCCTCATACCCACTAACCCTTATGTCTGCTGACTCTAACTCGGGTGCTAACTATATGTCTTGTGCGATCACACACTATCTGTATGTGATGTTGTCCTCTTCTCAGTTGGGATGACTCTATGGTATAATCTATGTAGCCTCCCTCCTTTCTATCTCTGCCCTCTCCCGCTGCTACATCATATCTGCATACATCTGACTCAGGCTTATGGAGACTAGCATTTGTTGCATTGTATCCCTCTCTCCTTGCAGGCGAGTTACATCTACCTCTATCCTCTGCACTTTGACCCAAAGACTCTCTAACTCCTCATCTTGTTGCTGAAGTGTACTCTACAGCTCTTCAATCATAGTCCCAGTCCTGGCCTCCTCCAACATCCTCTCTACATCCTCCCCCTCTCTCCACAAGTCCATCTCTCTCCACCTACATTGCATCCTTGAGAGACTGTACTCTCACCCAGGCGACAACCCTCTCCTATATGACCATTTCATGCTCCTCCCAAGATACCCTATCATCAATCTGCATCCCATCATCCTATACCTGTACATAGGGGATGTCCATGGGCACTTCCTCATCACCTCCCCCCTCTCCCTCTCTTGCCACCTGGCCTATGGCTGCAACTGCTACTTGTGCATGTACTGGAATGGTCACCTGTTATCCCCTCCTTCATGCTCCTCTCCTCCCCACTCCTCTCCTCTACCTCTAGACACCCCTACCTCCTCCCACCATAGCCCTATCCATAGGATCATCCTCCTCTCCTCCAACTATCTCATCCATTGTTGGCTAAAGCTCCTCATCCTCCAGTACCCCTGGAATGGTCAGTCGGATTGGCTGGTAGACCTCCCACCAGCTCCCGTAGCCTCCTGTCATAGTCGAATCCTCCCTCGCACCCCTCCGCTCATCCCAAACCATGTAGGCTATTGTCTGAAAGTTAGTCCTGGCCTCCACAGGACTCACAGTCTGCCTCCATGTCCCTGCCTCTTGTGTCAGTCATTGGTACAATGGCACATTGCCCACTATGTCCTGAACCTGTCGAAACTGTCGGGCCACCCTATATGTGTTGGGATCTGAGAACACTAAGAGGGGGGGTGAATCAGTGTTTTGCTGGAATGAATAATTTTTAACTTTCTAAACCATGCATGTATGTGCTGGTAAATGAATAAGCATATAACAAGAAGCAAATAAACCATCCACATAAGTGAGCAATGTAACACACATAATTTATATGTGGAAAACCTCAATGAGAAAAAACCATGGTGGGATTTGTGACCCACAATATCAGTTCACTGGCCATATGAAAAGATATTCCATATAATAGGGGCCTTCACTTGCAAGAAGGCACACTACCTAGAGCATACTGCTCATCTCTAAAGAGCCTCACTAACTGAAAGCTTTCTGCCAAAGTAAATTACTGAAAATGAACTCAAGAATGCATCTGCTATGCCAGATAGAGTTTCGGTTCTAGTTCTACTCTGTACCTGTTCACAAACTTGAACTATTACCAGTATTACTTCTCCTCCAAGAATGCTTTCCAAGCCATCTATAGATCATTGCATGATATAATGTTCGCATACAAAAAATATCTCCATACATATATTTTGCATTTCTCAGTTCTGCTATACCTATATATGTCTATCATTTATTCATCATATCCTCATTTATTAAATTGACCTAGCAGACTGACTTATATACCTATTACACATAATATGCCTTATGTCGGCTTACAATGCATTTACAAAATATATTCAATGTCATCCTTTACAACAATTACAAAATGATTTACTAAATAAATCTTCCTTGATGTTGGCTTCCTTGAAGTATTGATGCTCATGCCAGTGTAGTCCTGAATGCTTCCAATACTGGTATCTACTGGTATATGCCTCCTAGTGCTGGTTTGTGACTTCCATCAAATCTTGTTGCCATCAATGACAACAAAATGAATCCAATGAGTTTCAATTGCTAAGAATCTCCCCCTTTGGCATTGATGGCAACACTAATGTGAAAAATGGATTCCCTGTCAATGTACTCCCCCTGAGAAATACACTCCATATACTCCATTTGATAATATTGTTTTTGATATTTTTCATATATGTACATATTCCCCCTTTGACATTAATGCCAAAGACTGGTGAAAGAATAAATAATGAAAGAATATTGTTAGTGTCACTCGAGCTTAGTCATCTTCAGGATTTCTGGTTATGCCTTTGGTAGCAACTAAAGATACATGTCCCAGCCTGATTTGAAAGTATCAGATACTGATCCAAGTCCACTTAGTAAGTGAGAAAATGATTCCTTCTTCTGGGTATCTACCGGTGTGTGTTTTGCTAGCATATCCATGCATTCCTTCTTGTGAACACCCAATGAATCAAGTCTAGGGCATCATTGCTCCCTATGCATACTCTTCACAATAGTGTACCATATAGTACACACACAAGCTCCATCCAATTAGAAACTTGTGTCCTACCAAGTCAGGCATCACTCATCCACTAAGGAATATGCAGATCACAAACACCAATCATGGAATGTGTCAAATCTCCATCGCCCTCCCTAGTGCATCTGTGTCCTATCAATCATCAGCAGCGCATCCCACTCGCAAACCTCCCGCAGATAGATACTTAGGAATCACGCTATGAATGGGGATTGTCAAGATCCTCCACATGTCCAACAATGTGATAGTGGCCTCCCCTATGGGCATATGGAAGGTACAAGTCCTATTGTCCCACCTCTCCACCAGCACAGTCATTATGGTTGTGTGTGTCCTAATCCTCGGCTATCGGCCGATGAAATCCAATCCCACTACACTCAGTATCTCCAACTTGTCTTCTGCCAATTGCCTATATAGCCTCATCATCACCAGCAAGTGCTCCCTCGATCGCAGTGGTCCTAAGTCCACCTGCATTCATAGAAACCACTCCATTAACTCTTGTCATCCTTTCTAAGTCTACCCTATCCTATGTCTGGGGCATCCATATTACCTCTAAGCCAACTTCTGCACTTCTACCCCTCTACTTCTTCATTTTCTACCTCTTCTGGCGCTCACTCTATGGCACAGTCAGATGCGCCAGAGGACGCCCCTCCAAATGCCAGATCTTGACCCTACCCCTGACCAGCATGGGCGCTCATGCCATGCGCGTATGCCCACCCTTGAATTCCCCCCAAATACCCCAAACCCTGTGGGTGCTTGTTCTATTTTCCAACACTCACGCTAACCTAGGGGTGCGCGCTCTAAAATGGTGATCACTGCATCCACCTCACTAAACTTCTAGCCTAATTTTAGCCCTTAAATTTCACCCTAAACTACCAAATCACAAAGTGGGACCAAGGTACATACCGATGGAGCGTAGTGGGCTGGTCTCTCATGTCAGTGGACCCTCTCTGTGCAATCCTCGTGTGTAGGAATGCGACCCATCTCTCCTTTTTCTCTCTGGGCTATGTTCTCCTACAATAGCTATGTCTGGCAATGACCCTTCAATGGGCTCTGTGTGTCTTATATGGGATCCCTCGTGGGCCTGCTCCTTTGCATCTCCCCTTCTATCCATTCTTGCATTTTATCAATCATTTCTTCTTTTCATTCTCATTCGTTTGTCATTCTCTATCTTTCTTCTTCTTTTCAAGAGTTTTTCGAAAAAAATTCAAAAAATTCCAAAACATTCTCGAGGGGGCTATACCACCTGCACTTTACGTCGGGGCATCCTCTTTCTTCTATCTTTTACCCACTGCCAATTTTTGCCATTGTGTAAAGGAGACGAAAAATGTACACACTTAAATTAATTGTTTTAATTAATTTAACCCTCCTCCATAATTAATTTATTTAATTGTGTTAGACTTTATTCTTCTTAATATTAATTGAATTTAATCTAATTAATTGTAGCGTCCTAAAATTGCGACACTTGCAATTTCGACTGCATTTGGGTCTTCACGATGGCGGCGCAACGTTGAACCTGAATGGAGACCCCAAAACCTGTTTACAACACCAAAAACTGCATTTTTCTGCACCCTGGCCTCATCCCTCCTTACACCCTGCTGCCCCGAGATGTGGGACCATGGCGCCCAGCGCCTTGGTCCCTGGCCCTATTTTGGGCCCGGTCTCTTTTAGGCATTGGGTCTTTAAGTTTGCAAATTGGAAAATAATGTTTCTAGGTCGGCCTAAGGTCGAAAAAATCAGTCTATCAGCCCTAATTGACAAGTATATAAACTACTTTTCCTCTCCTAGAAAGGGAGGAAAAAGGAGAGGACATATGTGAGCAAAAGGCGGAAGCGATATTCAAACATTCAAGCATTCAAGCATTCCTTCAAGCAATTGAGCATTCTAAGTCTCCATTCAAGGCTAGGTGTTGCATTCAAGACAAGGATTCAACCATTGAAGAGGAGATCACATACAACATACAGCATACTACATACATTACACCTTTGCATGTAAGAATACAAACATTCTTACAACAAGGTATCAGTACTTGTTTACATTACAAACATTTACATTTACAGCATTCTCATTTCTTGGTTAATTCCAAAACCGGGGTTTGACCTAAAGGCAAACCCCTCATCCCTAACCCCCCAATCGTCCTCTCTTTTCTGTGTGTAGGTTGCAGGTATGCGGCTGTAATTGAAGATTTGGAATCCTTGTGCAGAGACGAACAAATCCACCTTCGTTTCGCGGATTTTTTGGAGGACCGTGTGCACGACGGGCACCATCGTCCCGTCAACTTTTGCTCAAATTTGCAGAACAACACTGTCTCGACATTTTACTGCTAATTCCAGGTCCGCAGCTTCATCCCATATCCCTATCTCTGTTTATAAACAAATCTTTCCTACTTTACATGCATTCCTAGTTCAATCATTCTATCTACATTTCTTTACAAAAGAGGGTATCCTTGATGTCTTAACCTTTGAAACTCATTTAGAATCCAATCCTGCATTGTGTGGGATTGGATCTTGTGGGTTTCAACCCCTCTTTTGAATGTAAAGTCTCTCCTAAGTGAAAACCATCAACCCTAGTGACTCTCCCTTCTCTCTCCTTGGAGTTGGGGAGGGGAGAACGATTAGGGTTCAATTTTTCCACTTTACATTTTGGTGAACCCGACGTGAACATCCTCATTCTGATTATTCATGGTTAGATCTGAAAAATTTGCTTCCTTAATTACATTTCCATGTTTGATCTTTTGCAAATTTTAGAGGTTGATTGCATATAAAACCCTAAAATTTTCTTTTTAGTAATTAAGCTTGTGGAATGTTTAATTGTTAATGCTTGTTTCAGATCTACCCTTCTATTGCAAATTATCAATTCATATTTGTGCTTTAATTCTGAAAATTAAGTGGTTAAATGTCAAAACCCTAATTTTTAAAACCCTCTTGATTCAACCTTTGACTGATAATTACACTGATCAAAACACCTCCAAATCGGCTGTAACTTTGGATTCCGCAACAAAATCACAATATCTTTCATCCCTGAAAATTTGGAAAAAAGTTGCGAGGACCATGTGCACCCTGAGCGCCATCGTCCCCGACATTTTTTCCAAAATTTCGGGAGCTAGATCTTATTGTATTTTTCTGCTAAAATCCAGAATTTTGGCTGATTTTATCAATTTTAACACTTTCAAAATTAAAGTCAAAGTTGGTCTAGTGATTGCTTGGATAAAGGCTTATAATCATTCAAAAATTGTTGAAATTGAAATTTGTATCAAAATTGTGTTTCTTACAGTCCTAAATCTGAAAAGTGCATTGGCATTCATTCGATATTTCAGTGCTTTATTCAAATTTTTACAATTTGTGACTTTTGAAATTAAGTGTTTAATTACAGCAACTTTGGTTTCCACTTTCAAATTTGAATTTTGCATGAAATTGAGTCAACTTTTAAATTTCAAAGCCTGCATTGCTTTCAGTATTCCCTCTAAAATCATAAAATTCAAAATTTCAGTTTCCCCCTCTTTTTCAAAATTCAAATTTTGCAGTTTTTCTCAACAATCTTGGTAGGGTTCAATTTTGAGATTGCAACTTTAATTTGGCCTATCTACAGATCGTAAAATCACTCAATTTTTTCAGATTAGCTTTAAAATCATCATAACTTTCATCCCTGAGAATTTCGGAAAAAGTTGCGAGGACCGTGTGCACTCCGTTCGCCACGGTCCCTGACATTTTTTCCGAAATTTCAGGAGATTGTCCTGATTGTATTTAACAGCTTAAATCTAGGAGATTGGCTGATTTTATTGAAATTTGCTACCTATAAAATTCAAAATCTTCTCTCTCTCTTTAGTGCATGAGTTTTACAACAATAAGCCCTACTTACACTATTCCCGTTAGACGAAGCCTTAGAATTAAGTCCTTCCAAGGTGTAATTACTAAGGAGATGGAACCTAATTTGAATGGCCTTTTTAACGAGGACATCGGTAATTCCTCTAATCCTCTTAATGATGAAGAAGCTCTCCATGAGGTTTCTGTAGAACAACTTTCAAAATTGGATAACCAATTTGATGATTTTCAACAATGGATGTCTCAAGAATACCCCGATAGTCAAGCTCTTTCCTTAATTGAGGGTCTAAAACGTATGGTTCAAAGTGATAAGAATGGAATTGATATTTTGCGTGGTATTGCACACATTGTGGATTCAAATGTGATGCCTATGAAGAGTTGTGCCAAAACTTTGGGTTATACACAACCTCCTACTCAAGTCAATCATTCTATTCCTTTGACAACTCCTATTGCTAGTATACCTACTTTTACATCAAACATAATGACTACTTCAATACAAGACATTCCACCTATAATCACCAGTCATGGGGGCAATCCTTCTTCTTCAATCAACCCTCTTCCTTCATTCAATCCAACTTCTTCATTCATTCCTTCAATGAGTGTTCCTATTATATCTCCACAAATGAACATGATGCAAGGAGGCAATTCATTTAACCCTTCCATTCCTCCTTGTAGTGTTCCTCCTTTCCAATCTATGACTAACTATCATAGTGTCCCACCACCTTACTCTTTACCTTCTTTCAACAACATAATACCTCCATCACAATCTAACACGTCTAATATGAACTCTTCGACTGAAGCAACCATTAACAATCTTGCACAAACGGTCTCTTCTTTACAGCAACAAATTGCCTCTATCAATCAATCTAAGTTTAGTGTGCCCACATTTAATGTTGCGAGCCCACTTTCTCTTGACATTGTTCGAGCTATCCCCCCTAAACATGTTGAAATTCTGCATTTGGAGCTTTATAATGGTAAGGGTGATCCTCTAACACATGTTAAGACCTTTCAAACAATATGTACTGATTTTGCTTATGACCAAAGGTTGCTTGCAAAACTGTTTACTAGAACATTAAGAGATAAAGCCCTACAATGGTATTGCTCGTTGCCTTCTTATTCTATTACTTCTTTCGAACAACTTGCAAATACTTTCATTCAACAATTTCAAAACAACATAAGTCCTAAAGTTACTCTGATTGATTTAATGCATTGTAAACAAGGTGTTAAAGAAAAAGTAACTGATTTCATTGGTAGATATAAGCATTTGTATGCTCAAATTTATTTTCCAGTACCTGACAATGATATTCAAAGAATCTTTATTTCTAATTTACAAAAAGATATTAGAGAAAAACTTCTGTTTTCTGAGTTTACTTCTTTCCAACAGTTGTGCGCAACTCTTCACAATTATCAACTGACTGTGAGTCAAATGGAACAAGCAAATCCTATGGCTCCGAGTGATAAGGGTGATAGTAGTCAACAACCATTTGGTAAGTTTAAACAGAACAGAGAGTCCATTAAATCCAATGAAAACATCATCAACAACAATGTGAATGCAGCATCAGGTATGCCTCCTATTTCTAAGTTTTTCAAGAAAGAAAGAAAGTTTACTCCTTTGAATGAATCATTGCATAGTATTATGAATAAGTTATTGGAACAAAATGTTCTTACTCTTCCTCCTATAAGGCAAATAGATCCTGCAAAGATTAATTCACCCTATTTTGATAACAAATCTTTTTGTCAATTTCATCGTCATCCTGGGCATGATACTGAAAAATGTTTTGCTTTAAAGGGTAAAATTCAAGATTTGATTGATAATAATACTATCTCTGTTTCTGGTGTGAATGATAAAGGCAACACATCTGTAGCTCCTCCTAACCAAAATCTTAAGATTTTTACTGATCCATTACCTTCTCATACCTCTAATGCGATTGATACTACTGACTCCTCTGTCTCACCTGATGATCTTGTGTCTATGACTCCGAATGTGATTAACTTTGTAGAGCAGCAGAAAATCCCTAAAGAACCTTCCATCACATTTGATTCCAGTGAAACTATCAGGGCACCTGATGGTCCTTTATATATAGTTACAAAAGTCAAGAATACACCTTGCCGTGGAGTGCTTATTGATCCTTCTTGTATGATTAATGTCATTACTGAAGAATTTATTTTTACTTTGCAATTGAATCAAGTGATCTATGACGAAACAAATGTGGTTGTGAAACTATTTGATGCATTTTCTTCTCCTGTAATTGGTTCTATTACATTACCTATTGAGGTCCATAACAAATCCCTTGATGTGGACTTTGCTATTATTCCATCGTCCGAACAATTTCATGTGAAGCTAGGCTATCCTTGGCTATCTTCCATGAAAGCTATTGCTTCTCCTATTCACAAGTGTTTGAAATTTCCCCATAATGGTGAAGTTGTTACTATCAATCATAGCCTCTTTAAACCAGCTGAAAGAACTTCTAGCGTTCCTATTGATTACTTTTGGCCTAAACAATTCCAATCTCTTCCTCCGCGAAGTGATCATCTTTTTAAATCTTATCAAAAGTGGAAAAAAGATATGATCCTATCTCTAAGTGAACCTAGAACACCCAAACTTGATATTCCTATCATTCTTGAGAAGGAAGTTCTTCCTTTGAAAGATAAAACTAATGTCTTTCCTCAAGAAGATTCCCAACCCATCCCTATGAATGTGACTATGCCTATATCTAATAAACTTCCTAAAAGTAGAGCTATACCTCCTCGTCATGATGGACTTGGTCTCCTTCCTAAACCAAATATGCCTCCCTTATATGGAGCAGTTCCTCCTCCTTCCTCTTATAGAGAGAAGAGACCTTCTTCTTCTCTTATTATTCAACCTAAGAGACCACAACCTAAACACCCAAGTGATAAGGATGAGAACATTCCTCCTCCTCAATCTCCTCAACCTCCTACTAAGACTAGATGAAATCATTCTGCAAGTGAACGTCAATGAAAGCGTCGTCTTAGAGCTCATGCAGCTGCTTCTCAAACTTTGTAATCCCCAAAAACACCTTCAGCCAGTATTATTCCATTTTCTCCTTAGCCGAAAATTGAGCCGAAATCTCCTAAACATAAGATGCATGATGGTCTTGATCCTGTGCGAGTTAAAGATCCTATTTTTATAAATCTTGATGATGATATAGATGAAAATGTTTCTCCTATTCATTCTGATATTGAATATGAATATGTTGATGTTGATAACCATTTATCTAACGAATTTTCTAAAGCACTTATCCTAGATCCTAGACAAGAACAACGTGGCTCGGAACATGAACATAGCCCTTGTTTGGATCTTGTGATAGCTCCATCTGCTATGTTGGATGTTCCTCCTCTAGTGTGTTTCCTACCTTCCCAAAATACTGATCAGCAAGATCGGGGGGTAGTTGACGTGCTAGACTAGTTCATTAGCATAGTAGATTCTCTCCTCCTCTCTTGATCTTTTGTTACTTCTTCTATGTGTTATTCTCATTCTTCTATTTGTTGTCCTTAGTGTTGTCTACTTGAGGACGATGCAAAACATTGAGATCTCTTTTGGTCTCTCTCATGTTGACTCAAAAGACACATGTGTTCCCTTCTTCTAGGTGACATTCCTTGATTGGGGAATGAAGAACAATTATGCATACATACATATGATATACATGAATTATCATACAGCATACTGACCCTGAGGAAAGCGAATTCACCTTGTGCTTTGTGTTCTGTGTCTATTATCCTTGGGCTTATCTCACACTTGGGGGCTAAATCCTTGTGATAACGTGCTCCTTTCCCTTTTTCATTTTCTTATATGTATCACTACCTTAAAGCAATCACCCCCGATGAGGTGTGTGCGATCGCTTTAACGTAGGGGGGCATACATCCCATTCATATCTTTTCAAGATACTTCAAAATTTCTTGACAAATTTAGCTTTGCCTTGAAAATTTTTGATATCTTTCTTGCATGACTCATAGTGAGGGAACCTTACTACTGACAGTCATGGTTCTCCCTCGTGATCTTCCCTTTTACTTTGTCAATCGAAGTCGTAAGATCCTTAGTCCGCTGGGGGCTTGGTGTATCTTGCCTCCTTGACGTGGTGAAATTTTTTCAATGTTGTTTCCTTGTACTTTATCGGAAGTATGAGCGTACGCTTATACTCCCGCTAAAGTGGGGGCTAAATGTAGTGTCCTAAAATTGTGACACTTGCAATTTCGACTGCATTTGGGTCTTCACGATGGCGGCGCAACGTTGAACCTAAATGGAGACCCCAAAACCTGTTTACAACACCAAAAACTGCATTTTTCTGCACCCTGGCCTGATCCCTCCTTGCACCCTCCTGCCCCAGGAGGTGGGACCATGGCGCCCAGCACCCTGGTCCCTGGCCCTATTTTGGGCCCGGTCTCTTTTAGGCATCGGGTCTTTAATTTTGCAAATTGGAAAATAATGTTTCTAGGTCGGCCTAAGGTCGGAAAAATCAGTCTATCAGCCCTAATTGACAATTATATAAACTACTTTTCCTCTCCTAGAAAGGGAGGAAAAAGGAGAGGACATATGTGAGCAAAAGGCGGAAGCGATATTCAAACATTCAAGCATTCAAGCATTCCTTCAAGCAATTGAGCATTCTAAGTCTCCATTCAAGGCTAGGTGTTGCATTCAAGACAAGGATTCAACCATTGAAGAGGAGATCACATACAACATACAACATACTACATACATTACACCTTCGCATGTAAGAATACAAACATTCTTACAACAAGGTATCAGTACTTGTTTACATTACAAACATTTACATTTACATCATTCTCATTTCTTGGTTAATTCCAAAACTGGGGTTTGACCTAAAGGCAAACCCCTCATCCCTAACCCCCCAATCATCCTCTCTTTTCTGTGTGTAGGTTGCAGGTACGCGGCTGTAATTGAAGATCTGGAATCCTTGTGCAGAGACGAACAGATCCACCTTCGTTTCACGGATTTTTCGGAGGACCGTGTGCACATCGGGCGCCATCGTCCCGTCAACTTTCGCTCAAATTTGCAGAACAGCACCGTCTTGACATTTTACTACTAATTCCACGTCCACAGCTTCATCCCATATCCCTATCTCTGTTTATAAACAAATCTTTCCTACTTTACATGCATTCCTAGTTCAATCATTCTATCTACATTTCTTTACAAAAGAGGGTATCCTTGATGTCTTAACCTTTGAACTCATTTAGAATCCAATCCTGCATTGTGTGGGATTGGATCTTGTGGGTTTCAACCCCTCTTTTGAATGTAAAGTCTCTCCTAAGTGAAAACCATCAACCCTAGTGACTCTCCCTTCTCTCTCCTTGGAGTTGGGGAGGGGAGAACGATTAGGGTTCGATTTTTCCGCTTTACATTAATATTGTCACTATAGTCCATATAATTGACTTATTTAATAAATCAATTTTCCATTCTTCTTCTAAAGTACTCAAAAATTAATTCTTCTTAATCCCCCTTTAATTAATTAATTAATCCATGTGATTCCTACAAATCACTTTTTCTTGATCCATCATTAGTCTAATTAATTCTTCTAGAATCCCTCATAATCCTACTTAGCATTATTCTTCAATTTTTAATTACTCCCACTCATTCTCTCTCCTAGTCAAATCCTCCTACAAATCCCACTTGCTCCTAATCCCCACCTAATTCTTCTAAATAGTCTCTTTAATCTCTTGATAGTGGCTAATCCCTATGCTTAGGCACAAAAGTCAACCATAGCCATTTATGGCTAAATCCTCTTGTCCCCCTCCTCACCTTCCACCTTAAATTCTCCCTTTTTGGGTGAATGTGAGATTTTCAAAGTCTCACATTCTCCCATTTTTCTCACATTCCCAAGGAATTTTAAAATTCCTTTCACCTTTTCCAATCCCCATGCACACAATATCTTGAGATTTTTTAATTCCATGTGCATCCCCCAAGGAATTTTTAATTCTTTTTATCCTTCCCAGGTGCATTGGGAGCTCTTACCCATGTACCTTGAGGAGGGTGGAGACAAGAAATGCCTTTATGGCAAATCTCTTGGTTTCCACCCCCCTTGTCATATCATTGTCCTTTGATCCATGTGATCTCTTCCTCTCAATCCTATCCCTCCATTGCCTTTCAATATTGACCATCCATTTTCCTCCATCCAATTCTATAAATTGGGGTCTCCATCCCCTCATTTGACATCTCCAATTCTAGTAAGTTTATGCTGCCACTTTTAAGTTAAAGAATCCATCCTGGAGCCTACACTATAGTCAAATCCATATTTAGCCACTAGCATCCCACTTGAGCATCCATCATACATTCATCTATCCAATCATTAAGCCATGTGTTGTGAACATTGGAGAGCCATCCACATCAATCTATTGAGTTAATCAAATCAGGTTGGAGAAGGAGCGCTACTTCAATCTCATCAAAAGCTCAATCTGAGGAACAAGTGAAGATTGTGAAGGTATAATGGTATTTAATCTTGTTTTTGATATGTTTGAATGTTTTATGGATTGAATTAACCATTATCTCTCACTTAGAATTTTTCCTTGGTTCAAATGATATTATAATATGAATCACTTTGGGCTAGATCAGTAGCCAAGGAAGTCAAAACAACATTTATGGCATGCTGGAAGCCTTGCTTCCACTCTTCTAGGCTCCTGATTTGTCCTTCACCTATCAAAATTGTGGGGATATCCCATTTTTTTAATCCTTGGAAAGAATCAAACATTTTAATCAATGCTTTTTTTCTCATCCTCGATGTTAGGCAATTCTTTAATTTATAAATTATAATTTTTCCAAGTCACCCCTACAACTTGGGGTGGAGAGGCCAGATGTTTTACTACCAGCATGACTTCATTTAAGTCCTAACCTTTTGGCATCCAGGTGGTCCTAATAGGCTGAAAAAATGAAAGAATTACATCCAGCTAGCTATGGAGCTGTGAAGTCAAAGAATATGAGGTGTGTACCTAGCTCAATTTTTCAATAACTTTATTTGCCACCTTCAAAATTGAAGCTTTCCTGATTTCAAAATAATTATTCTCAGCTTCATCCTTGACTCTTTACAATTCTTTATTCATTTTTTAGGTCTAATTCCTCCTAAAGAATCGGCTATCACTTTCTTTATTTGCTCCTTCAATGCAGAATTTTCAATGAGCAACTTGTTGTAATTTGAATTGAGAGCTACATGCATATCCTTCAATCTTAAATGCTTTTGCTCAAGATCATCTACTACTAACTGAGAAAACTGGACTACGTGTGATGTAATGGCTACTACCTCTGATGCAGTAGTGTCTTCAAGTATCCTTACTACTGAATCCCTTGTTTTCTGTTGTCCACCTTGCAAAACTATGGGTTTATGAACATTTGGGGCTTTAGACTATAGAGAAAAATCCTCCAGGCCTATGCTCACCCCAGACCCATGTTCTTTGAACTCCTTGGAAAATTTGGGGTCTTTCTGCCGCATAATCTAATCTAACCAAAATATTTTCTCAAAGTCCCAGCCGGGAACAAGAACCTTGCCACTATTTCTAATCATTTCCCTATCTTCTTTAGGGGTGCATATGAAACCATTCCTATCAAAACTTCTAATCTCTTCATCAGATAAATCCTTTAAATTTTCTCTAAGCCAAAAGGACTTGAACCCGGGAGAGTTCACAAAACTGTCATCTGCTGTGAAGTTCTTTCATCACCTGCCTCCTCAAAAGGGATTGTACTTGGGATGATGGCTATGTCTGAGTCATTTAGGACTTCAAATGCCTCATCTTCATGGAATTTCTCTCGAGAGGGAGAGGGTGGTGGTACATTTGTATCAAAATATTCCTGGATATCTGCAAAGTCAAACATCTTTGTCTTTCCCTTTTCAATCTTTCTGACTTGTTCAATAGCCTGCCTAGAGGTGCCAGGAGACACTTCTTCAAATGTTATTGTATGCCCCTTCACCTTGTACATTGTAGGGGTAGGTTCAATAGGCCTTCCCTCAAATTTAACTCCTTTATCCCTGGCATCCCTTCTCTCCATTTCCATATTTATTATCTCATCTTCATTTCTTATCATGAAAGACATCCTAGAAAAATCATTTTCAAACTCTGTAAAAACCTTTAAAATGGGGATCCTCTTGCTTCCTTTCCTGCTCAAGCTTCTTCATGAGATCCCATTTCTTCTTGTGTTGATCTACCTCAGCAGGGTGAGCCTTTCTAATTAAATCTTATCGTTCATTGAATGAATGAAAATAGCCCTTCTCCTTTAGCTTGTATACTTTGAGATCATTTACACATCCTTAGGGTCAAAATGCCTAGCTTGGGCAGCCTTCAATCTGTAGTTCTTTACCAAGAAGTCTTGCACTTTCTCCAAGGTATCACAACCTATAGTGAATTCTTCAAAAATGATCACCCTAGGGAGGAGCTTCCCCTTTTTGTCTGATTTAATTTGCTCTCTCTCCATCCACATCAATTGCCAAATTAACTCAAGATATGCTAGCCTAGGAGAGACAAAATGTGGCAAAATATGGGGTGCTTTCTCACACCTGTATACCCTGATAATAGTGCAGTTGCCATACAAAAATAAATCCTCAAAATTATGGATGAAGGACCCCTTTGGATATATCATTCTTTCATCCCTACAACTCCTTATTCTCATAATTTTAATAATATTCTTAGGCACCCTGGGCAGTCAAACTCCATGTCTTGACAAGACCTTCATGACAAAATGATTAAAGAAAATAGAATAATTGCCAAAACTGGATCCTTTGTCCCACACCTGATTCCATCTTTGTACTAGCCATGGAAGACCTGTGTGTGGATCATTTGTCCTTATTGTTAATTCTAGATCCCAATAAGCCATGTTCTAATAAAGAATCAGATGGCACACTAGAGAATAATGCCTGAATTCTAGCTTCTCTTTCTTATTTCTTGCTCCCATTAACCCCTCATGATTCTTACCATTAATAATAGTTGCAAAGTCATATAGCTCATTTATTGTGGGGAGCTAGATGTTGATGGAAATCATCATGAAATCTATGGGCATTTGAGTAAGCCCACAATCCACCCCAAGAACCTTCCCTAATGCATAGTAGGTCTTAACAAAATAGGGCTCAAAGCAATCTAATTTGAAAGGCTCTTTTTCAAATGGCAGGACATAATTCTATGAATTTTTAAAAAGTTTCTTCATGAAATGAGGAACAAAGTCCTTTCTATACCTATCCCTTTTATACTGGTAGTTTCTTTCCAAATTATTTCTCTTGATTCCCTTGAGAGAAAACCCATCCAAACCAAAACATTAAACAATGGCCCTATGTGAAATGTCCAATAGGACATAGCTGTCTGCAATTCTTACAGTTCATCTTGGGGGATCATAAGCAATGGCCAGCTCTCTTATCAACATTGGCTCTACAAAAATGTTTGGCACTATGAGTTTTCCCAAATTCAGTGTCTAAGGATTGGATATTGGGATAGGCTTGTCTCTGTTGCCATAAAAGGAATAAAATATATCCCACCCTCTCTCTTTTTTGAATGCATCATTGCATCCTGCTTCTTTGTCATTGAAGGCAATTTTGATGGTGTCATTCATGGAGGACCCCTCAAACAATTCTAACAGGGCCTGATGAAGGCTTCTTGTTTGTCTGGTTGGCCTCTTTGTAGCTTCTTCTAATTTATTTTCAACTTCATGTTGTAATTCTTCTGCGGTCGTCTCAAGAGCCAGAGGGGTAATATGTATTGTTTCTAGTTTCTCGACTTGAGTGGATGACTCTCCTTTAGAGGTGTTTCTAGGCCACCTTCTTGCTCTGGGAGATGGTTTTTTTGCAGGAGCAATTTCCTTAACTTGCTCAGGAGGGTTTTCTTTCTACAGGGTTTGCTCTTGAGAAATTGGGGTTTCCTCAGCAGGAGGGTTTTCTACAGAAGGAGGGGTTTCATTGGTAGGTTCTTCAATGGAGGGTTTTTGGGCACTCTTTCTCCTCTTTTGAATCAGTTTCCTAGCTTTAGGAGGAGGGGCAGGCTCATCCAAAGACTCACTATCAAAGACAACAATGACAGTCTTCTGAATTATCTTTTTCTTTCTCTTTACGACCCTTTCCTTGGAAGGGGAGATTGCTTCAACCTCCTTAGACATTTCTGGAGCAGATTGAGGGTTTGGCTCAGTAGCGGGAACACTTTCAATTACTGGCACAAAATAATTACATCAAGGGGAATGACATGGGTAATCTTTGGCATTGTAGAACTAGTGCCAGCTTTAGGGACTGTAGACACTCAAAATTGTCATGTTTAATTAAATAAATATTTTATTTATTTAATTATCTAAGCCTAATTCTTCTATTAATTAAATAAATTTTTATTTATTTAATTAATTCATTTATCCTCTTCTAGCCTTATTTCTCATTTAAATAAATACATTTATTTATTTAAATTATCCCTTTCCTAAATTAAATAAATATTTTATTTATTTAATTGTCCTACTTCTTCTATTAATTAAATAAATCTTTATTTATTTAATTAATTCATTATCTTTTTCTACACATGACACATGTCATTCATCTCTTAATTCATACACTACCTACCTCTTTCATTATTTTGGTATTTCTTTTACCTACCCTCTAATCCTAGCCGACCTCTCTTTTTACACCTCTCAATCTTATCCCTCCATTTCCTATTGTGTCTTCTATTTAAGGAGATGCTTTCTTCATTGTCAAACCCTAATGACTGATTTTGGAGTACTTGGCTACACTACGATCCTACTTGCAACCACATTCCGTTCTTTGTTGAGCTCTTGTGCATAAAAAAATATGAGAGCAAATATATCAAGCAAGATCAATGGAGATAGGAAGAATGGAGATCAAAAACCCTATTGGACATGTGATGGTATAATCTTTGTGATTTTGAGTTATTTGCATTGTCTTAGGTAATCTTCATATGTTATGGTGGATCTTTGTTGATTGTTAGGCTAGGGTTTGGTGGTTGAATTCATTTAGCCTTTCAATATTGTTGTTATTGTTATCTATTTTCACCATATACATTTTGGCACGCCCGGTGGGACCCTTGTCCCTTTGCATTTAACATTTTTGTTGCAGATTTCGCATTTTTGAAGTTGCAGATCGGACAATTTTCAACAACATTTTAGGTTTTTCCGCGTCTGCGAGCGTTCGGATCGCGTTTTTGTGTGTCAGAAGCGTCTGCAATATCTTGAATCACGTCTGTGTTTTTGCCAGATTTTATTTTTGCAGGTTTCTGGAACCGCGTCTGTGAATTAAAACCGCGTCTATGATTGATCTTATCGCGTCTGTGTTCGGGAATAGCGTCTGCGCTATCCAAGCGCGTTTGTGCATTACAGAACCGCGTCTGTGTCTGGTATAACTGCATCTGTGTTTTCTGTTTTGCAAATTTGTCAATTTTCTTTGATTCGGGTTTTCGGATTTTGTGCTTAGAGTTTCAGATCTGGTTTATTTTCGGCTAACCCTTGCAGATCTAGCTAACCAAGTTTGTGCAGCTTGCTTTGGAGGCAAAAACGTTTTGTTGAAGGCCGCTTTTCACAAAGTCTTTTTGGGTTTTCTAAAATTTACCTAACTTGTGTGCTTGCAGGAAGGGGTGATCATTTGAAACAACCCAAACTACTAACAATTTTGTTGCAGGGCCTTAGCTAGGGTTTTGTAGTTTTGTTGTGTGCCTTGTTTTCATAGACTAGCAAACACTTCAATTGGTGCACTAAAATTGAATCATTGTCTTTTGTGTCTTGAGCAATAGGCTCTTTTTGTTTAATCTTTAGAGGGCCTGTCTTCCCGTGTGGTCATTAGGACTACTAGTGAGAAGAGAATGACCCAAGTGGTAGCGAGGAAAACCCACCTCTTCCGAACCACTATAATCAAATGTATTCATGGTGAAAACTATGAATAACGTGTGCTGATTAGTTCATACCGACACTATGTCTCCCCATAAACCCGTTTGATCAAATTTATTTGATCATTTGTAGGGCGTAACCCCTACCGGCTGGGAGCCTTCTGTATTTACAGAGCTGAAAGTGCCGCATGTATGGCCACACGAGCGGATGCCCTTACTAGCACCTTTTGTTTTAGAAGCCCAAATCCTTCTAGTTGTTGAGGCAGGAGGTCGGACCTCTGGTAGCGGCCCACACACATACGGTTCTTAGTAGAGATACAAAGTTCGCCATGGGGAGTTTTCATGGGGACTGATGCTTGGCTGACCCGAGAAGTGAGTGCCGAGGGTGGAGCCAGTGAGGTCAAGCATCTAAGTATCCGCTCTGAATAGCGTACCCTCGGGGGTAAAACCCTATGTGGGATCAACAACTATTGTCTTGGCCAGCCCTAAGATTTGTGCTTGTCTTATGCTAAACACTCAAACATTCAAGACAAAACAACAAAACATTGTGTCTTTTGTGTCTTCAAGTGTATGCAAAACTTTTTACATCAAACAACACACTTTTGGAGTCTAAACAGTTTGCAAACATTGGGTCATCAAAATTGTGTCCTCTTGTCACGAAGAAAACAGTCAAACAGTCGGATTTGGTCACAACAAAACAACTTCACACATTGGAAAAATTGCACTAAGGTTACAGAAACACGTCTGTGTCTGTTTTAACCGCGTCTGCATCATATAAGCGCGTCTGTGAAGGGCAGAATAGCGTCTGTGTTTTCAACAGCGTCTGTGTCAAATAGAGAGGCGTCTGTGTCTGGGAATCGCGTCTGTGAAGTATACAGAGGCGTCTGTGTCAAGAATTGAAAACTTTAACAGTCCAGCAAACAA
Organism: Cryptomeria japonica; assembly: GCF_030272615.1. Taxonomy (NCBI): domain Eukaryota; kingdom Viridiplantae; phylum Streptophyta; class Pinopsida; order Cupressales; family Cupressaceae; genus Cryptomeria; species Cryptomeria japonica. The sequence goes on along the minus strand of NC_081413.1, from coordinate 23,861,236 downwards.
AAGAAAATCAATTTCGGCATACTTGAGCTTCCTAGGTTGTCTCTTCAGGTTTCATCTAGCATTCAACCTGTCTTTGGGTCTCACACAGCCCATCATTGCTTTACATCTCTCATTACATTCACAATTGTCTAAACTTGAGTCAAAAGGTCACTTGCTTGTCCTCATCATACTTTGTCAACACACTACATACAACTACACTTTGCTAAGTGGTCCCTCATCAAGGTTTCTTACCTTTGGGTCTCATTTGGTCTTACTTAGAGTCAAGGTCAGCTTACCTCATCAAGAGAAACTATCCTCTCTTTGGAAGTCACACCTACTCTACTACATACATACTTGGTCTTACACTTTGGACATTGCAAGTACACCTCAAGATTCATTTACACTCCATACAACCCTTGGTCTTCCATACTCTTGTCATTTTTCATCTAGTCTCTCACATATTGGTCAAACACCTAGTTCATGGTTGAAACCCGCCTTCAAAAATCTAGGAGAATAGCTAAAGAAGCTCAAGAATCCGTAAACATGAGTTCTTATGAGTATGACAATGATCTATTCTACAATCCTGAGCACACTACATTACCAGACATGAATGTTTATAGACATAATCCAAATGTCGAAAGCATAAATACTATAAACAACAATGCTACGCACAATGACAATGTTGACAATTCTTCAATACTATCAGCAGACATAGAAGAATCCATAATGAATCCTCAATTCAATAGATTGGTTGAAGAGATAATGAGGAGAGATCGTCAATACTTCTTACACATGATGGCACAAAGTGGAGCTAAAATACCGCATGATTTTGACTTATCTCAACTTATAGAAAGTCGACCCTCACAGCAAACTCAACTCAACATGGATCAAAGGAGACCAAATAGTGGAGGAAATAGAGGACCGAATAATATGATGCCTGAGTCACCATCAGTTTTGCTTCAAAAACCAGCAATCCCACATACACAAGCTCAAACATATGATACTTACACTCAAAGACCATCATGGAGGCCTTATGCTCAAACACATGCTCAAGGTGTGGATCAATTAAAACAAGTGGATACTCAAGGACATCCTCAAAATTTTGACACAAGGAGACCTCATGTCAAAATTGGGGGCAACACAATGGAAAATGAAAGGCCTATTGAATATGGTTTATATACACAAAACAGATATGGAGTCCCTCAACATGAAGTTATTCCAAGTGCTCCATATATGTCGCAACAATATAGACCTCCATATGGACATGTCTACGATCAGTATCATCCATACATGCAACAAGCTCCTCCTCAAATGGGTGTTTCAAACATGGGGTATGCTACAAGAAATCAATCTCCTCCCAAAAATAATTTGGAGCAACAAATAAGAGATTTACAAAAGAAAATGGAGGACATGAGTACATCAAAACCAACATACACTATGAGAGATATATGTCTTTATCCCTTTGATAAGAGCATTCCAATGCCTCCATTTCCTCCACACTTTGTAACGCCAAAATTTGACAAATATAGAGGGAGAGGAGACCCCAAGGCACACATACGACAATTTTTCACAGCTTGCATTGAGGTAGCGGCAGAAGAAACATACTTGATGAGGTTGTTCCCACAGAGCTTAGGAGATCAAGCTATGGAATGGTTTTCTCAATTACCTCCTGGTATTAAGTCATGGGGCGACTTGGCAAAGGCATTCATTCAACATTTCTCTTACAACATAGAAACAGATGTCTCAGTTACTACCTTGTGCAATACGAAACAAAAGGAAGGAGAATCTTTCGCAACATTTTTACAGAGATGGAGAAACTTAGCTAGCAGATGCTCTTGCGAAATCCCGCAAAAACAAATGGTAGAAATGTTCACTCAAAATGTCAACAAGGCTATTGGATATGATCTTAGGAAAGCTTGTTTGTCTACATTTAAGGATGTTATTGAAAAGGGCCTAGCAACAGAAAAGGTCTTAATTGAACAAGGAGTTATCAAGCTATTCAAAGAAAACAAAGAGGACTTTAAGGGAAAGGACAAACCAAAATTTTGGAACAAGAACAAGAACACAGTTAATGATGGTGTTGTTGATGCCAACACAGTGAGACCCAAGTTCGTCTTTTCTGGATCAAGTTCTACCAACAATCAGGTGAACGCTCAAACAACTTCTAAACCGCGAAGGAAGTACACCCCATTGGGAGAACCACTTGAATCAGTATTCAAAAAGCTTGTGGCAAACAAAGTGATCATAGTTCCAGATTTTCCTCCATATGAACCAAAGGTCAAACCAAATTGGTGGAATGATGATGAATTTTGTGAGTTTCATAAGAGCAAGGGTCATAAGACAAGTAATTGCCATCGATTGAAAAACATTGTGCAAGATCTCATTGATAGAGGCGACATTGAGATTGAGGGACATTCATCTAATCAAGAACATGAGATGTTTAAGGAACCATTCCCAAAACATGACAAAGGAAAAGGCAAAGTCACAGATGATCAAGCCAATTACACTAGAGCACCTTACAATTATGATTCTACTATCAATCACATCTCGATGGACAATCATATTTCTACTATCACTATCAAAAACAAAAATCCTGAGAATCCTTCTCAGAGACCCAAGATTGTCCTAAAAGGTGTGGGATCTTCCTCCGAATCTACCTATGAATGTCATGTTACAACCCATCGAGGTAAGATTACATTGCCAGGTACCTCCACTAAGAATACCAATCCTTTATCAATCAAGCCTAAGTACGACCTTGTAGAACAATTAGGGAAGACACCCGCGCTCATCTCCATTCTGGAGCTTCTACGTATATCCCCTGCACATAAAGCTATCCTTGACAAAATCTTGAGAGACACTGCTGTCCCTACGGATCTGAACGTGGATCAGTTTCAAGCCATGGTGGGATACCTATCCATTCCACATTCCCTTACGTTCACAGAAGCCGATGACGCCTCCATAAGTCAGCCACATAATGCACCTTTACACGTTGAAGCTTTCATACATAAACATAGAATCAAGCGAGTCCTGATAGATGGAGGAGCAGGTCTAAATATTTGTACCTTGAGTACCATAAGACAATTGGGATATTCTGACAAGGCTGTGAATGCTACAAACCAAATCACCATCAAGGCTTATGATGATGAAGAGCGCTCGTCCAAGGGCACAGTCACCTTACCTCTAAGAATAGGGCCAGTCACAAAGGATGTGGTTTGTCAAGTCCTAGATCTAGATCTCACGTATAACATATTGCTAGGACGTCCTTGGATTCATGAAATGAGGGCAGTCCCATCAACATACCATCAATGCATTAAGTTTCCTCATAATGGAATCGAGGTAACAGTCAATGGTGATCCAAATCCATTCATATATTGCAATAACTTGAGGTCACATACTAAAACTATCATTCCCAGTAATCGTGAGGCTACTCCTTCTTCAACATACATTGATCCTGAGTCATTAAAACCATCGACATCCAAACAAGGTGAACTTAGAAGCAAGTTTCAAGATAAAGGCATGGGAGAATACACTTTGAATCAGACAATGTTTTTATGACAAGTCCTGAGCTCCCCAAAAGAATATGGGAGGCCACATCCTAACAAGCAAATCTCCATCATGATACTCAAATGGGATCCTACCACCTTTCAAAGATGGGGCGAACTAGAAGAGGAAAATTTATACAAAATGCTTTATAAAGATAGTGAAGAGGACACACATGATCAGACTATTATACCCTGTGAGAACTATGGCAAAGGCTTTAAAATTCTACAAAAATTGATATGATGGAAAAAGCCCTCTCGGGTTACACAAAGAAGGTGTCATGGAGCCCTTACAACCTGAGCTAACTGCAAGAAGGGAACGCTCCAAGGGACTCGGTTTTCTGAATTCCAAGATTCACAATAAAAGAACAAAAGAGGCATGGCGAATCAAAGTTGCCGAAGTTCAACAAGAGGATTATCCTTCCACAGATTCTAATGAGTGGGAGTGGGGTTCAGACAAATCCTCCAGTGACTATGAGCTCACCGAGACATTCAGAGAGCCAGATGAACCTACAGAGGAGGAGGAATTTTACAAAAAGTTTAGAGTTGGTCAAGAACCAACCCTTAAGGATCCTGCATAGTCTTCATTTCAAGGTCCTAGGTTGAAATCACATAGGATGAGGACACCTGTCCCAGAAGGCGCTACTAGTGATGACAATTTGGATTCGCTCACGATCGAAACTGATGAGGAGAGTGCCATCGATGACCTCGACGATTGCCTTGACATACCTGAATATAACCACATCTTCACTATTAGTCCAGCAAACTCTGAAAACACTAATGACCTTCCCCTTGTTCACCCCCAACTCATTGACTGGGATCATGAAGGACCAGCACAATTTGATACATTTCAAAATGACGAAGCTATTGTCGACTATCTTGGCATTCGAGATGATCTTCCCCCTGGAGACCACAAAGCAGGATACACCATAGAACTCAACAACATGGCATACTTCGGTGAGGGTGTCGGGCCTTCTAGTCGCAAAAATGTGAAAATAAGAACAAAACAAGGGTCTTATGACAAAAACCACACTGTGGCGCTATCTGACCCCAAAAAAGTAAAAAGAAAGGACGTATCTGAGGGCGAAAACCTCTCTGACGCACCCGAAGATGGAAGGCTCGACATTCTCCCAGCATCATATGAGGAAAAATCATCCATGTTGGTAGAGGAGACTATAAAGACAAATATTGGTACAGAAGAGGTTCCACACAACATATTCTTGGCGCAATCATTGACAGAGTTTGAGAGGGCAAGATTCATAAGCTTCTTCAAGGAACGACAAGTCAACTTTGCATGGTCATACGCTGATATGTCTGGACTGGATCCGGATTTGGTTATGCATCATTTGACAATCAAACCGGGGGCAAAACCAGTAAAACAGAAATTGAGGAAAATGCACCCGCAAGTGGCATTACTAGTCAAGGCAAAACTGGAGAAATTATTGGATGTCGGATTCATACGCCCAATTGATTATCTCGAATGGATCTCCAATCTAGTACCTATCAGTAAACCAGATTGCAGCATAAGGATATGTACAGACTTCAGAGATATCAACAAGGCTTGTCCAAAGGACGATTTCCCATTACCAAACATAGACTTGATCGTTGATCTCACAGCAGGTCATGAAATGTTATCCTTAATGGACGGATTTTCTGGATATAATCAAATCAGGATTGCACCTGAAGATCAACATAAAACATCATTCACTTGTCCATGGGGAACCTTCTGTTGGAACGTCATGCCCTTTGGGCAGAAAAATGCAGGCGCCACGTATCAACGAGCGATGACGACTATCTTTCATGATCTCATGCACATAACCGTGGAAGATTATGTGGACGATCTTTTGGGAAAATCAATAGACAGAGACACCCACTTGGACATACTTTCAGTTGTCTTTGATCGGCTGGAAAAATATAAGGTAAGACTAAATCCAAAGAAATGTGTCTTTGGAGTAACCTCCGGGAAGCTCCTAGGATTCATTGTGTCTAAAAGAGGAATCGAGGCCGATCCAGCAAAAGTCAAGGCTATCTTGGACATGCCGCCACCAAGGAACATCAGTCAACTTCGATCTTTACAAGGGAGACTCCAATCCATACGAAGATTCATAGCACAACTTGCGGATAAGTGTAACCCTTTCCAGCACCTGCTACATAAAAATATCAAGTTCAAGTGGGATGAGAACTGTCAACAGGCTTTTCAGGCGCTCAAAGATTATCTTTTGAACCCACCAGTCTTGATGCCACCCATTCCAGATCAACCGTTGCTATTTTACATATCAGCTACTCCAACGGAACTGGGGGCACTTCTAGCACAACAAATACCTGACGGCAAGGAAAAAGCAGTCTACTATATCAGTCGCACATTGGTGGGATATGAACTAAACTACACTCCAATCGAACGTGCATGTCTCGCTATGGTCTTTTCTTCACAGAAGTTACGACATTATATGCTCACTCACAAGACTAAGTTGATTGCTAGAATTGATCCACTAAAATATCTTCTCAACAAAGCTACACTTACTGGGTGGCTGGCCAAGTGGGTAATGATTCTAAGTGAATTTGACATCGAGTATGTAGACAGAAAAGCAATAAAAGGACAAGCAATTGCAAATCAATTGGCAGATGCTCCCATGATAGATGATGTTCCTCTACAGTCAGAATTTCCAGATGAAGCAATTTTAACAATATCACATGTGAAGCCATGGCAACTATACTTTGACGGCTCATACACACAGCATGGAGCAGGAGTGGGTATACTCTTTATAACTCCTCAAGGCGATTCTATACCAAAATCATACCGCTTATCATTTCCTTGCACCAACAATATAGCGGAATATGAGGCATTAACAACTGGATTAAGAATTGCAGTTCAGTGGAAGATCCAAGAGCTTCGTGTTTTTGGGGATTCTCAACTGGTCATATGGCAAGCAACTGATGATTACCAAACAAAAGATGAAAAACTAATGCCCTACAAATAACTGGTAGATGATTTGAAACAACACTTCACAAAGATAGATTTTGAGCAGATACCAAGAGAACAGAATCGTGCCGCAGATGCCATGGCTACAATTGTTTCATTGATTGATCTACCACAAAATGAGACCTGCTATGAGTTCCTGGTAGATAATCTGCTGATTCCTTCATATGAGATCACTCCTACAGAAATGATATTTGTTGTTGGTCCTGAATCCCAGTTATATGGTTCCATATTCACATACCTTCGTGACAATATCTTACCTCCCGATCTATCGAACAATCAACGCCGCACTTTCATTCGCCAATCCTCTCGATACGTCATTTTAGCTGATATCCTATACCGACGAGGTCTAGACGGCACCCTTCTTAGATGTTTAGAGAGTGACGAAGCTCAGATTGCGTTACGAGAAGTGCATGAAGGGATATGTGGCCCGCATACTAGTGGTCCTACCTTGGCCAAGAAACTTATCAGGACTGGATACTACTGGCCTACTATGGAAAAAGATGCATATCAGTTTGTCAAGAAGTGTAAGCAGTGTCAAATTCATGGAGACCTCATACATGCACCAGCACAAGAACTACAACCACTTGCATCTCCTTGGCCCTTTTGTCAGTGGGGACTCGATCTCATAGGCAAGATTCACCCTCCTTCTTCCAATGGACATAAATTCATTATCACAGCCACAGAGTATTTCACAAAGTGGATTGAAGCCATGCCTCTCACACAAGTTACTGGGAAACAAATCGCTACCTTCATTTTGAACTACATCATTTGCCGATACGGGATTCCTACTTCCATTATCACTGATAACGGGCGTCCCTTCAAAAATCAGGATGTTCGTGAACTCTGTGACCGCTTCCATATCTCTCACCGTTTCTCCACACCATATTACCCCCAAGGTAATGGCCAAGCTGAGGCGTCTAATAAAACAATTCTCAAAATCCTTAAAAAGACAGTTGATGACGCTGGCCGTAACTGGCATATCCAACTCAATCCTGCACTTTGGGCCTATCGTACAAGTGTCCGCACACCTACAGGAGCTACACCCTACTCACTTGTCTACGGCGCTGAAGCCATCTTGCCTATTGAGGTCGAGTTACCTTCTTTACGGGTCTCTTTGAGAAACATAATCAATGATGAAGATTACAGGGTCTCTCGCTTACAAGAACTAGAACTGTTGGAGGAACGAAGACACACTGCTTTTAATCATCTCAAGGCTTACCAACAAAGAATGAGTCGCAGCTACAATCACAAAGTTAAGCCTCGCACATTTGAAGTAGGTGACTTAGTCCTCAGAGAGAACCCCAAGAATCAGCAAGACAGAGATAAGAAGGGCAAGTTCGAACCAAACTGGCTTGGTCCTTACATCATCACAGCGGTATATGGATCTGGGGCATATCAGCTCTCAACTACAGAAGGTGAACTCTTGGAGGATCCTACCAATAGCATGCACCTTCGCAGGTTCTACACATACGCTCTTCGGAACATCCTAATTCAAAAATACAAAAAAAATTATAAAACAAAAAAATCGTTACTTGGTGAAAACCTGGCAAACAGGCGCCTTGTGACACAAAAAAATTGAAAAATCGAAAAAAGTAAAGAGAAATAATTTTGTCCAACGGTGAAAACCACTTCGGTGGCGCCCTGGGCAAGTACCATGGTGAAAACTGGGTCACCAGCGCCATGCGTAGAGACATTGCTCCTCCCTCCTTCAGGATTCTCTTTCATCATTTCACTTTGCACACACTCACGACCAATTCGTTCATAATAAACTTACCCATTCCCATCATGGCTTGTTATTGATCTACCTAAGATTGGTTAGCCATCCATAAACCTCCCTTTTCACATCCCTTTCCATCCATAATAAATCAGATCCTATCTGTGACTACGGCCAATTCCTACATCTAGTGATGGATGTGGAACTGAGAACATCACATGTTTTGAGGAGTATAGTTTCTTCCAGCTTTCTTCAGTCTATCTGCGCACAATCCGCAATAAAGCAACATTGGCATCACAGATCCGCAATAAAGTTTCATCTTCTCCACAATAAAGTATCAGTTTCATGGATTCAGTCAGTTTCAGACAAGACACAGCAGCAACAATGGGCTTCAACAAAATCAAATCTTTCAACAGACTCAGACAACATATGGTTCAGTGTTAATCTATCCCTTTTGTGAAAGTGAACATTGTGACCACAATCAAACATGACTTATACAAGTGACAAGAGACACTAAACTTGAGGACTACAGTGGATGTTGGTGTCGAGTCTTGGTTTTCTTTTGATTTCATCTTTTTTGGTGACATGTCTTTTAGCTTTTTCGGGATGTCTTTGACTAGAGATTCTATATCCAGGATGTCTTTGACTAGAAAGGCGAGGATGGGGTATCATCACCTATTTTCTTTTGCTGTCTATGGATTGTCTCTTAGTAATGCTATGACTTGTCCAAGGATATGAGAACACTATGAGTCTAGTATGAACTGGGGCATTCCTTGTTTGTGACTGTCTTATCTCCATGCAAACGGGTACAATGACTTTCTAGGTCGAACATATGCCTCGATTGTCATAACCTATTCTGCCATAATAAAGCTCAATGATGATAACGCACAAGAAGCTCTTTCACTTTCATATCTTCTGTCTTCCATCCCCCTTTCTTGATTGACTTCCATCGTCCTTCTCGAGTCCACGTAGCCTGCTATCACATGACTGAGTATAATGACACACCCCAAAAATTTGCATTTCATATAGTTACACCTACATCACCACATATAAGCATTTCATACATACATATAGATATCACAATTGCATCACATCCTGCATACAACACATGTTAGCACATCTCACATTTTCATTATGTAAATAATCATTTGCATTATCATATTCATCTGCATTACTTACATTCACATTTGCATCATGCATCGCATATACAACATAAAAGAACAAAAATATATTACATTGCATCATATAAGCATCCATATCATAAAACATGTATCACATAAGAACATTTCATCACATAAGGTACACATGCATATAGCTGCCACAAAAATGGATCATCTCTCATATATAATCAAAATGTGTCATGATACAATGATGTCAAAAGAATCATATGGCTACAAAATCACCCGCAGGTGTCTACAATACAAAAATGGTACATATACTGATACAAGGGGAGCCCTCTATGGCTATGATGAACTCCCTCCCTCGGAGCCACCTGGCCTCGACGGACGCTGAGCTGTAGATGGACCCGCTCCAGGATCCCCCTGCCTGTCTGGTGGTGGTGGAGGACCCATGACCCCACCGCTAGATGCCTGCCTCCTGCGACTCCCTCCTGTAGCCGTCGTTGTGTGCAACAATCTATGGAAGCTCCTCGCCCACTGATCCGCTGGCACGACACCATAGTACAGGTCCCTCCAATACCCAATCTCCTCTCCAGCTCGCAGCACATATGCGTAGCCTGCCCCTACATCCTCTGCTGCCTGCCTCCCTGCCCTCAAAGCTGCCTCGGCCTCAATATATCGTTGGATGGCCTGGTCTCTCTCTCGCTCTGTGTCCCTGAGCCTGATCCTGAGGCGATCCCTCTCCTGCTCCAAATCCGCAATCTCATCTGCCTGGCCCTGGCAGATCTCTCTCAGCTCTAGTAGCTCATCCTCCTCAGGATCACCACCCTCAGCCTCTGCCTGTGGCTCCTCCTCTGCAGGTGCCTGCACCTGTGCCTCCCCCTGTACCTGTCTAGGTGCCTGAACAGGTACCTGTCTCTGACCCTTCCTGGGAGCCTGCACCTGTCTCTACACCTGTCCCTGTCTCTGCACCTGTCTAGGTCCCTGTGCTCTAGGACCCTGTGCTGCTGGTACATGTAGGGGCAATCCACCTCGACCCCTCACCACCTGAGCTGCTCCCTCCTGTCCTCCCTCCCTCCGAGGTGCCACTCGCCTCTCCCCCACTACTCCTCTCCGCCTCCGTCGGCCCCTGCCTCCATCCCCTCCACCATCATCATCATCATCCCCTCCAGCCTCTCCCTCCAACAGCTCTCCCGGATCTGTCAACCTCGGAAATGGATGCTATGCCCAATACGCAGCATACTCTACGTCCATCCCTGCATCCTCCACCTCTGGCCACATATCCCAAGGTAGTGGCAGCATCTCTGTCATCTATGTCACGGCCTGATCATATGATAACAGTGGTCCGAACTGAGCCTGATCCCTGACTGTACGGGCATACATGCCCGAACCTCGCGGCATCCTCTGGATCCTGCCGAACTGTCTCCCAACCCTGTCAACCAGCTGCCTCTCCAGTATGTAGGGCGTACGCCCAATCAGATACCTGCTCCTGAATGTATAGGGCAGCTCCACGGCATCGTCCTCCCACTCCTCGCACCCCAGGTACGGCCTCCAGATAACCATATCAATGTCATCTATGACACGCCTCCAGTGCTCCAGTCGACCAATCTGAGGCTGTGATGTAATCATATCATATAGGTGTACAAAACTCTGTCCCTGCCCTCTGCCTCTGAAGTGGATAGGCCGTGTGATCGGAAGGTGCTCATAAGCCCATACCTGTAACAGTGTCACTCCGCAGCCCAAGCCCACTGATCCATGGTAAACAAACTGATGTAGCTCATAGTACAGATGCGCCAAGACACATGGCCCCCATGCATATCTGGTGTGCTCAGTCACCAGTGTCTCTAGTGCTCCTCCCCAGCCCACTGCCAACCCCCGTGTAGCCCTGTCTAGACACAAGAAACCACTGATGGCTCCTCCAATAACGGCTGGCAGCGCTAACCCTGTCGCGGTCATGGTATCCCATGCCACGTGCCCTTCTCTCATCTCCAAACCGGGATCCTGGAATACCTGTCTAAGCACCTCCCTGTCTCCATCTCGATCATATGGAATCAGCTCTCCATCGATCGGTATATGCAGTATCCTGTACACATCCTCGAGGGTCACTGTCATCTCTCCCATAGGCAAGTGAAACGTGCAAGTCTTGGAGTGCCATCTCTCCGCCAGTGCAGTCAGCAAACCCATGTTTGCCTGAAACTCGGGCACATATAGCACATGTCTGAGGCCCATCTCCTCAATAGCAATCCTGTCCTGAATCGACAACTCTGGTCGCAATCTCTGAGTCGACGGGAATCTCTCCCGTGACTCCAGCATAGGCAGATACTCCTGCAGTCAAACAATCAATCATGTCAGTTATCGTGGCATTCACTGTTCATCACAAAATGCTACTTGTTACCTAAATGCATACGCTTACCTATCCTAGCGACACTCACTGTTCATCACAAAGTGTTGCTGATTATCCTAGTGGTACTCCCTGTTCATCACAAAGTACTACGTGTGTGACATTCCCTATTCATCACAAAGTGTTACTCACATTCGCACTCCCTGTTCATCACAAAGTGCTGCCTATCTTGGTGCTCCCTGTTCATCACAAAGTGCCTTGATCTATCCTAGTCTTCCTAGAGGACCTGCTTGAGTGTATCCTCTCAGCAGCTTATCCAATCGACAGCGTATGTTCATCACAGAACTGCCGATTTGACCTAAAAGACTTAAACTATGCATTTTTGACACACAAACGCGCTTTAAACTCATAAACGCGATTATAGACTGCACAAACGCGCTTCTGCAACACAGACGCGCTTTCTGAACACATACGTGCCTAAATCCTTCATAAACGCGGCCAGGGAACACAGACGTCGCTAAAGAGCATAAACGCGTCTGGAATTCGCAAACGCGCTCGCATTACTCACAAACGCGGTCCCAGGCATAGACGCGCCTGGACCCGACACAGACGCGCCTGTTGGACACAGACGCGCCTGGCACTGACACAGACGCGGTTGCGCATTTTTGCATTTTTTAACTACCCTATTCCTAGCGCATTTATTGCTACCTATTGAGCATTAATGACAAAACTTGAAATGCGTGAAAGTACGAGGAGGTTTTCTGGTACTTACCGACTCTCCTGCATCTGCTGGCCTCTGGAATCGGCGAACGCGGTCGAATCTATGAACGAAGGCCATCGCTGCTGACTGCTGCTACTCTTTTCTCGCTCTGCACTGTGATCTCGTAGGGGTGTGGATGACAATGAGGATGTCTTTTGCCCGTGATCTATCTTATAGCCTAGCCTAGCCCTCGCCCTCATTTCCCGAGTCAGTATTCTTCATCCTGTGACTTTGTCACTTTATTCGGTCAACCCATTCTAGCCTTTCTTTCTTATCGAGAGATTGTCTGCAATCTTTTCAGACATTTTCATCCAATCTCTCGAGGGGGCATATCATTCCCATTCTGGGGCAACTCTATCTCAGTTCATCTTATCTTCTTTGAAACAACGCGACAAGCCGCATTGTCTCAAAGAGGGGCAAAATGTAGACACTCAAAATTGTCATGTTTAATTAAATAAATATTTTATTTATTTAATTATCTAAGCCTAATTCTTCTATTAATTAAATAAATTTTTATTTATTTAATTAATTCATTTATCCTCTTCTAGCCTTATTTCTCATTTAAATAAATGCATTTATTTATTTAAATTATCCCTTTCCTAAATTAAATAAATATTTTATTTATTTAATTGTCCTACTTCTTCTATTAATTAAATAAATCTTTATTTATTTAATTAATTCATTATCTTTTTCTACACATGACACATGTCATTCATCTCTTAATTCATACACTACCTACCTCTTTCATTATTTTGGTATTTCTTTTACCTACCCTCTAATCCTAGCCGACCTCTCTTTTTACACCTCTCAATCTTATCCCTCCATTTCCTATTGTGTCTTCTATTTAAGGAGATGCTTTCTTCATTGTCAAACCCTAATGACTGATTTTGGAGTACTTGGCTACACTACGATCCTACTTGCAACCACATTCCGTTCTTTGTTGAGCTCTTGTGCATATAAAAATCTGAGAGCAAATATATCAAGCAAGATCAATGGAGATAGGAAGAATGGAGATCAAAAACCCTATTGGACATGTGATGGTATAATCTTTGTGATTTTGAGTTATTTGCATTGTCTTAGGTAATCTTCATATGTTATGGTGGATCTTTGTTGATTTTTAGGCTAGGGTTTGGTGGTTGAATTCATTTAGCCTTTCAATATTGTTGTTATTGTTATCCATTTTCACCATATACAGGGACATTCCCAGCAGTGGGAGTAGTAGAGTCGTTAATAGGGGAAGCCATTTTAATTCCTTAAAAAAAGGAGAGCTTGGAAGATTTAATGCAGGCACAAACCCTATAGACTCTAGGGCACACATAGAGAGCTCTACGTATTTACAACTTGAACAGCCTTGCAAATGCACAAGGATGGTGGAATAATTAACTTATTGGTTTCCTTTGTTCAGCTGAATTCGCTAGAGGGCACATTGATTTGCTGAAATTTGCTCTTCTTCTTTCTCAGGGACTCTTTGAATTCTCTTTCGGATGCAAGGTATGGGAGAAAATCAATGAATTTCTCTTTTATGGCAACGACAATAATTCATCTGTGTCAGACAAAGCTAGTCATTGGCGCCAAATTTAAATTTCATCTGTTGATCAAGAAATAAACGGTCAAGATTGCCCTTGACAACTCTCGAATGATGGCATGGCATTTATTAGACTCTCTTGGCCACCTCAGACATTTCAAAATTAATGTCATTTGAATTTCTTTTATCATTTTATGACATTCACCATCTCTACGGGATAAGCCTTCCTTGGATTTCTCTTTATTTCCTTATCTCGCACAATATTTTATTTTATTGACTATCCCCGTAAGATAAGGTTCCTATGTATTTACCTTTTCTTTTTATCTTGCGGCACCTAGAAGTATCCATTTCCCATTCACGGGATAACACCTTGCTACCTTTTCTTTATCCGCACTTGTCTCTCCTTATCCCACTGCACAACTGCCATCCTTATTTCTCCTTGTGAGATAAGATTTTGAGCATGTCGTCTGACACTCTCCTTATCTCATGTGGCTGATAGTTCCCCTTTTTACTCTTGAATGAGAACACTCTCTTTGCATATTCACTTCATGCAGGATAAGCCCTGTATGCTTATTATTTCTTGTCACGCGACCCATCTCTTATCCCCATAGGAACGTGTGGGATAAGAGATCCTCTCAATCTAGGCTTGCAACCCTTATCCTAAATCCACCTTTGTGTAGACAAAATTCCTTGCGAGATAAGGTTTCCTTAGAATCCCTCATTACCCCTTACCCGCACCATCTTTTGTCGGCCTAGGAACCTTGCGGGAGAACTTTAACCTTATAATTCTGAGTTACTTCTCATCCCACAATCACATCTCGATGTCCTAAAACCACCACAGGATAAGTATGTCCTCTCTGCTTCATATCTTCTCTTATCTCGCATGGTCATAGTTCACATTGAAAAACTGCTACCACACTTGTGAATGCTCCTTATCCCACACGACCTTTTCATTGTCATGAAGTGATTGTGGGATAAGGATCCCTTTTTTACTCATGTCTCCTTCTTATCCCGTGGGGCTTAATCACCGCTTCAAATGTGTCACAGGATAAGGTTTTCTCTGCGAGCCTTGCTACTTCCTTATCCCGCAGGGTCGAGACCTCTTCCTAAAAAAGCCTGCGAGATAACATTTCTTTGTGTTTCCTTTGACACGCTTATCCCGCACAACAATGACACTATGACAGGAACCTAACTGGATCCTTTTGAGCACATGGAGACTTGTCAAGGGTATCATGATCGTGCAAAGGGGCCCTCCCTAGGTAATTTTAAAAGGCTAAGCTACGGCGATTTCTCAACACTTAGGAATATAAAAAAATTTAAAGAAACGACTTGAAGTAGTGATCCCTAACATGCGGGGCCGATGAACAAATAATAAAAAGGCCTTCTGACCATGAATTAAAACCAGGTCAACTATGAAATATAACATCACCTAGGAGAACAAAGGAAAAACCTTGATAGGTATAGAACCTCCTTCAAAAAACCTAAACCCTAAGTTCTGACACATAGGTAGGGCATAAATAAAACCATTTTTTTAACATTTCCAACAAACCCACCATTGTTCTTGCATTAATTCTGATTTTTATTTTTAGATCTGATTTTAATGCATTAAATCAATTCATATTTGTACTCATTTATAAAATATATCATTTATGCACTCAATTTACATTAATTTAAGAGGTTTAATTTATAAAACCCTAGCTTAGTTGGAAAAATTAAATTGTGGGTTACATAATTTCTAATTTATATGTTCATATCTAATTTACAGTACTTGTTATTTTCAAATTTAGAAGCATCCATTTGCTTAATTCATTGGTTAATTAATCATTCTATAAGGAAATTGTATTTTTTAATCATTTATTTATCTTGAATTGTCAAAACTATTGTGATTTCAAGTTTATCCATACAACTTTTCATTCTTTGTGCATGATTTATGTTACCCTTTCATAGGTACATCCAACATCCCAATGAGAAGAAGCTATAGACTGTAGGGTCATAAATTGTACGCCTTTAATTAGGGTGTCCAATTTCACACTCTCCTAGCACTCATTTTAATATTTCTCATTCCACTATGCATTATAGGACCTCTATTATTTAAATTAATTAATATTATGGGTCCTCTCTATTGAACCAAGGTAGGACTGAGAGGAAGGAGTGAATTGGTCCAAACTAAATTTAATGCAGCACATAAACAATTAATCAACAACACATCCTGTTACAAGTGCAGTTGTCATTGCACCAAAATATCAACCTGTTAATGCTTGATACAACCACTAGACTTATATAATCCACATAACGAAGCCATGTCACAAACCTGAGCACTATGTTGCACATCACAAGGAGACCAAGGGTGCACACCTTGCAACAATCCCCCACCAACACAAGTGAGGCTTTTGAAAATGTGACCAAGCTCTGATACCACTTGTTACAAGTGCAGTTGTCATTGCACCAAAAGATTGACTTGTTAATTCCTGATACAACCACTAGAATTATAGAATCCACAGGAGGTAGTTAAGCCATGTCACAAACTTGAGTGTTTCACTGCACAACACAAGGAGACAAAGGGCACACACCTTGCAACACATCCAACAAATGAACACCAATATTTTCTAAGTGTAAAACCCAAATAGGGAAAAACTGCGGTGAGCACTTTCCCACAAAAATATCCACTATGTATATCAGATTACAATAAAAAGAGCTTACTACTCTTCAAAGCAGGCCGAAACAGGTTTAAAATTACAAGTTACTTCAAAGCATCTTCAAGCATTGTTTTATTTATGATTTCATGATATTTTAATCATGTTATTGCGTCATCAATTGGAGGTATAATTGTTTCAATTCAACCATTTCCTTTCAATTACTTCGATTTCAGACTTCTATTTCATTTTATCAACGTTGTAGGGTTGAGTCCAACTCAGGGTTTGACTAAGGCAAGCCCCTATACAACCTCCAAACACCATTTTTTCTTCTTGTGTGTAGATCTAGGTTCAGGTTTTGGGAGGCATGGTAGAAAGAAATCATCTCAATACACAATCACAAGTTCATATTTCAATTTCATCAGGAAAACTCAGGACTAAGCCGTCTGGGGTTCCCTAGTCCTAGATCTAGGGTGCCTAGGTTTCCATAGCCCCCTCATAATCAGTTAAAATTTAATAGAGAGTAGGTACAGACCCCCAGGAGCTCAGATTCAATCCCTGGTGTCCATCACTCATTTGGAAGGTCCAGAAAAACCTAAGACACCATATATTATCCCATGTTGGCTCAATTTTAAATTAAGTATATAGATACAATTTTGATAATAAAAAATGTACTCAAATTATTTTTACAAGTTTAATAAAAAATATTTGAATAATATATTATTGTGATTTTATTTCTATAAATATCTTCTTTATAAAAAAATCAAATTTAAATGAAACTTGAGACAATATTTAGTATGTGATACTTGTCAATAAATGGAAGCAACAATAATTTAATTTGCAGTTGTAAACTCTATGCCCCTTTAAATTACATTTTGGTTTTAGAGGAGAACTCAACACTTGATATTTTGTAATTAATTTTAAGTTTATGGATTAGATTGTGTTAACACACAATCCAATCCAAAAGTTTAACATTGATCACAATTATGGATTGTGGAAATCTAATATCATTGACTTGATATTTTATTATAATCTAGAGATAATTTAAATTAACTAGAATTGGCATACCAATTTTAATTATAATTTATTAAAGTTAGCTTTAGAATTTGTTTCCTATGAGTTGTGTTATGTGAATAAATTACTTGATAGAGTTTTACAAATGTACAAAAATTCATATTGTAACTAAACTCTTTGATAGTGGAACCTCCTTTCAAAATACTTTGACAAAAATATATAAAGTAGTGAAAATGGAATTTTTATTAGAGGGGATAAGTTTTACCAAAACCCAGCATTTGTATTTTAATAACATACAACTCTTTATAAAGATATATAAATATACAAATGATATTATAAATAATCTTTAATCTTGAGCGCTAATTGGTAGGACTAGGATGCCTTGGGTGCCATGGTCCTCCCAAAAGGGGTCCAAATTTGTACCCCACATGGTCACATTTCGAAGGCGAGAAAACATTCTCCATATGGACCTGCCTCAAAATTTAAATTTGGTGTACTTAGGTATAAAAGAAAACCTAACCCCCTCATTTTGTAAGCTCTCAAGATCTCTCAAGTTGGAATTCAATTTCACTTTTGCGAATTCAAGTGAGCAGGAAATCAAGCATCATCAAGGTAGTGAAGTAGTGGTCAAGTTTAGATTTCAAGAATTCATAATGGTGTCAATGATCAAGATATAATGAATACATTCTATGTAAAATTATCAACCTATGCATGAATAATTCAAAACAAGATTAATCAAGGTATCAGGTTCCAATTAAAACATTTCAATTTAGATTTATCCTTGCCCTCAAAAGACAGCCTTTTCCAATTTAGTCAAATTCCATTTCGAGTTCAATTTCAATTTTGATTCAAGGATTAGTTCCAAACCCGAGGTTTGACCCAGGAAAACACCTATCAACAACACCATTTCCCTTCTTTATATATGTAGGTGAAAAATTCAGGAACCGTAGATGAAGATTCCAAAAGAGAATTCGATGACAACTAGATTAGATTTTTGCATGAGAGAAAAATTGAGGAACAGGTCGATAATTTTCTCCTAGTCCCTCAAACTTCTGACGACCTTTTGGGAATAGGTTCTAAGCAACATTTTGATTCCAAAACTTCCATGTTTGTTCACATCTGATAGCTAAAGGACTAAGTTGATATTTGCCTCTTGATCATGCACTTTTGAGTCAAATTTGTTGTCATAGGTGTCTCTATATCCCTTCTGCTCATATTTAGATCTATGTCTACATAATATAAATATATCTTATTGTTTATGTTATTTTAGGTCAAATCCCTACTATTTACCCTGGATCTAGCTTCCAAATTACATCATTTTAGTTGCATTCCCAACTAATCAAAATGGTGAGTAGAATCTAATCAATATTCAACCCTCTTCCTAATAGAATTGAGGTTCAATATATTGGGTTCACTCTCCCTTCAAATGTGAGGTGTGGAAATAAGTGGATTCATAGCCTAAATTGTGGATCGCCTATTTTCACCACCCTTCACATTTTAGTGAACCCGATATTGTGCTTGTATTAATTCTATTTATTATTTTTAGACTGATTTGTATGGATTTAATCAATTCATATTTGTACTCATTTCTAAAATATATCATTTGTTCACTTAATTTATATTAATTTAAGAGGTTCTTTTCATAAAACCCTAATTTATTTGGATAAATTGAATTGTGGGTTACATAATTTATAATTTATATGCTCAAATATGATTTATATTTTATGTTATTTTCATATTTATAAGCATCTATTTACTTAATTCCTTGGTTAATCAATCATTCTATAAGGAAATTGCATTGTTTAATCATTTATTTAGTTTGCATTGTCAAAAGTATTGTGATTTCAAGTATATCCATACAAAATTTCCTTCTTTGTGCATGAGTTGTGTTACCCTTACACCTTCATCCAACATCTTGGTGAGTAGAAGTTATAGACTATAGAGACATAAATTGTACACTTTAATTAGGGTGTCCAATTTGACACTCTCCCAGCACTCATTTTAGTATTTATCATTCCTCTATGCATTATAGGACCTTTATTAATTTAAATTAAGTAATATTATGGGTCTTCTCTTAATTAAATATCATCAAAATATTACATGGGCCCTTAATCATAGGTTTGCCCTTTAATTCTTTCACCTCCTCATTTCTTTTTACCTTCCTAGGCCCTATTTCAACATGTATGGCCTTTTGTATCTTACCCTAACATCACAACTCAATTTACATTTAATCCTAGCCTCTGCTCAACATTCTAGACCTTGGGTTTAAATTTGGGCTCTCAAGGCACCTCACCCCCCAATGTCTTGGCTCAAATTTGAACCACTTAACAGTCAACTTGGTTGAGTAGGAATTTTAAACTCGTGCTAGCCTACTTCAATTTTTATACCTCAAAATGCTTGATGAGGTATAAAGGCCTCTCTCTCTCTCTCTAGATTTGTTTAGAGAATCACATATCATGAGCATCACATCATCAAGACTTCAAGAGAAGTTCTTATTCAAGAGCAACAAGTTACTTCAAGGCATATTCAAGCATTGTTTAATTTATGATTTCATGATATCTTGATCATGCTATTGCATCAACACATGGTGAGCTTATCCTAAGAGAATTGCATCATCAACTGAAGGTATAATTGTTTTAATTGAAGCATTTCCTTTCAAGTATTTCAAATTTAGACTTCTTTTTCATTTTATCAACATTGCAGGGTTGAGTCTTAACCCGAGGTTTGACTAAGGCAAGCCCTTATACAGCCCACAATCACCATTTTTCTCTTCTTGTGTGTAGATACAGGTTTAGTTAGAGTTTTTGGGAGGTGTGACAAAAAGAAATCATCTCAATACAAAGTCACAAGTTCATATTTTCAATTTCATCAGGAAAACTCACGACTAGGTCGTCTGGGGTGCCCTAGTCCCAGGACTAGGTTGCCTAGGGTGCCCTAGTCCTAGGACTAGAGTGCCTGGGATGCCTGGGGCACCATAGTCCACCCAAAATCAATTGAAATTTGATAGAGTGTAGGTACAAATCCCTGATAGCTCAGATTCAGTCCTTGGTATCTAGAACTCATTCAAAAGGTCCAAAAAACCCAAACAACGTAGATTATGCCATTTTGGCTCAATTTTAAACCAAGCATATAGATACAATTTTGATAATAATAAATTGTAGTCAAATTATTTTTACAAAAGTGATAAAAATATATTTGAATAATATATTATTGTGATTTTATTTCTATAAATAACTTTTTCAAAAAATCAAATTTAAATGAAACATGAGACACTACTTAGTATGTGACACTTGTCAATAAATGTAAGCAACAATAAATTAATTTGTTGTTGTAAACTCTTTGCCCCTTTAAATTACATCTTGGTTTTAAAGGAGATCTTAACACTTGATATTTTGTAATTAATGTTAAATTTTTGGATTAGATTGCATGTTAGTTTTTTATACAAAAACTAACTTGTAGTTGAATCCAAAAAATTTACACTGATTACAATTATGGATTATGAAAATCTGATATCATTGATTTGATATTTTATTGTACATCTAGAGATAATTTAAATCAACTAGAATTAGCATGCCATTTTTAATTATAATTTATTAAAGTTATCTTTAGCATTTGTTTCCTATGAGTTGTGTTACATGAATAAATTACTCGATAGAGTTTTACAAATGTACAAAAAATCATATTGTAACTTCTTTGATAGTGGAACCTCCTTTCAAAATACTTTGACAAAAATATATAAATTAGTGGAAATGGAAGTTTTATTGGAGGGGATAAGTTTTACGAGAACCCAACATTTGTATTTAAATAACAATACAACTCTCTATAATGATATATAAATACACAAATGATATTATAAAGAATCTTTAATCTTGTATGTATTTCATCTATATGCATATGATGTGCAAATGAATGATTGTTATCTCATTTATTCTTTTATAACGATGTCAGAAGAATGATATTTTAATCTATAAGAACTCATGATATAATTGATTGAAGGGATGAAAACAAGAAACAAAAATAATCCCAATTACATATCATAACACCAAATCAACTACGTTATACACTGATTAGCATTTTAAAAAATAATCATAAACCTTATTTATCTAAAAATCGATAGTCATTATCATCATTATTATAAATTTAAACTTGTCATTATAATTAAATGATGAATAATTAATATTGCTATTTGTCAATTATGGTGAGGGCAATCTCAAAAAAGGAACTAATTACATCTTTCCTGATAAAAAAAATTTCCCTTTTTTAATTAAAAATCATTAAAAACCTGCATTATATTATGTTATAATATAATGAAATGAAAAGGGAGAAAGATGTGATCATTGTTGCAAGACAAAGAAGAATGGAATGATGGACAAATGTCTTATGTGACTTGTCACATGTGATCTCTCATGATTAAAGGGCTCAACATTTGTCATATCTTACGATATAAGCATAAGCAACCAAAAAATTGATGGGTACATGGGTCCCACAAAGTGACCGGCTAGATCTTAACAACCATGGAAGGAAAAATAAATAAATGAAAAGGGATAACAAATATCATAGTCAAGAACAAGAATAATGATAAAAAAAACAAGTCCTTAGATTCTTAGTTTACATGTGAAGCAATCTACTAAGGTAGTGTAAAAAAGAGTGATTCCAAAGTATATTTTGACTAAGTGTTAAAAATTGGTTGAGCCACTTTGAAACTAAAGTGAAATTGAAGACACAATGTCACTCTCTCAATCTGTCAATGTGGTAGCTTTGTCTTGTCGATGGAAAAAACATGTAGATTTTATGGTGGGTGGGCTATTTGTAAGCGGTACACTAGTGGGGAAAGAGATTTTTGTTTGTTTTCTTTTTAACATTTTTAGGTTTATGTCCTACTTTCAACTAAGGTAAATGGGTGGTTTTCTTTATGGGTGTAAGGTATTTTTTTAATGGTTAAAGACTGTCTTGTATGTTTTTCCAGTGGAAGGCATGTATTGGCTAATCATTGGTATGAGTACATATCCACCGTTTTGTTTGGTTTGCTTTGCAAGATGGCTAGTCTTTTGTGTCATGGAACTTTAGATGTGTATGCATTTTGATTAATAGTAGTTGTTAGTTATTTAACCTTAGGTTCGAGAAAAAGGAATATCTGGGTTTTTTTTAAGTTAATATAGATTGAGATGTGAGTTTGGTACATGAGATTCTTTTATAAAAGTGTTTAAGAAGGAGATTGTTCTTTTCATTTCATTTATATAATTTAATAAAGAAATTTCATAATTTTGTGATATCATTATGATTTTTTGGAAAAAGTTTTATGGATTCAATTGTGTGTATTTTTAAATCAATGTTTTGGATCACACTTAGTGATCCATCATCCAGAAAAAGAAGAATATGTTAGGATTGCAGATAAACCCTTATAAAGAGTCAAATTATCTATTATGTGCTTCTGGATTTGATTGTGTGTAAAAAATTTAGCATCAACCTTTTAGGTCACATTATGTGTATTGCGTGAACCATCATTAGGATGAGATAGAGTTCAAAGAGTTGTGACCCAAAACATTGATGCTGAATTTTTTACACACAATCAAATCCAAAAGCACGGAATAGATAGTTACATTGATTGTGGAGTTATGTTTGCACTAAGAGTGAAATTGCAAAAGGAGATTAATAACCAAATATATAAAAAAATAAAAAATCAATCAAGTAAACAAAACTAGGAAAAAGAAATTAGTAAGAGAGAAGAATGAAAGAGAAAAGAAGAGGTTGAGAATAAGATTAAAAAAAAAAAGAATCAACCAAGATGGCAGTACTAATTATTTAAATAAGACTAAAATATTAATTTTAATAGTAAAGTCTAAATATTGTAATTACTAAAAATGTAAAATTTTGTGCCATCTTGGTTGATTCCTTATTTTTTAATCTTCTTTTCACCCTCTTCTTTTATCTTTCATTCTTTTTGTTGACCTATTTCTTTTTCTCCCTATTCTTTATTATTTGTGTTTCTTTTTTTTCTTAGTTTTGTTTATTTGATTGTTTATTTATTTATTATTATTATTATTATATTTGATTATTCATCTCTTCTGCAACCCTAATTCATTCTTCCTTTTCCTGATGATGGATCATTGAGTGTGATTTGAAATGTTGATCTAAAAATGCACACACTTTTTACAATTAGTCATGGACTGTGGAAAGCTCATACCATTTATTTCTATGATTTTTTTATTACTGAAATAAAATATTTTTGTAATAAGTACATTAGTCACAGTATTATTTAGAAATCATTCAATTGAAACATTAAAATATTTTTCAATAATCTCCTTGATTGTAGGCATGCCATCTAAAAGGAAATAGATTTAAATATACAATATAATGGAATAAAGTAAATCATTTACACATAAAACATTATTTATATCTTGAAAATTTTATTTTGAAAACATCAAGAGAAAAATAACTCACTTATTGTATTAACTCAACTATTCATAATACAATAAGATACAGCTTGCTTATATTAACCCTAATCTCTGTGTGATTATTTATAGCCACATCAATATAGAAAACTATTAAGTAGTATCACAAAATAATGGGTATAAAACTATGGATTGAAAAGCCAACTTGAAAAGTTTCTAATACTCTAAGTTAGTGTATACTTCATAAAGCGTGTAAAACATATAAGTATAAAATGTGCATATCTCAAAAAATTCCCACTTGAACACTTTGCATAGGTGGGCAAGTATACATGAATAAGTTGTGAAGGGTAGTTATGCCCATTGATTTTCTATACTAACTAACTTCTTAGTACTCCTAAACTTCAACAACATTATCCAAGGAATCAACTTTATCCAACAATATACTTTTCTCCAAGCCACCATGTCGTAAAAGATGGCAATGAACATTAAGGAGCTTGTTCAAGAATACAAAATATGATTCTTCCACAAAATAATTGTATTCTAGATTTGTTACAATCTATCCTTATATTCTTTTACAAGAGGCCAACGTTTGAGTAGAATCTCTAAAGCCACATTTCTTCCTAAAAAATATGAATAGATACCATGTATTCTACTTTCATGGATGAAAGGGAAACACTTTCTTGCCTCTTTTTTTATCAAACTAAGTGTACCACCAAACAAGGAAACACGTGGACATTAGTGAGCTTCATACTATTAATGTCAACACTGTTAGTAGAAATCAAGAAGGAAGACTGAGAGAGGGGGAGTGAATCAGTCTTCCCCCAGATCTAGAAAAATTAAGCTCCAAAACAAAAACTAATAAACTACAACAATAAACAGATAAGCAAATTAAGAATAAACACACAACACCAAGATTTTACACGTGGAAAACCCGGTTAAGGGGGAATGCACATGCATTCAAGAACACTACCTAGAGCTCACTGCTCAAAATATATTTGCTCGAAAGGCTACAACCCTCAGGGAAGTCTCACTGACATACAATATGATTCAGATTACAATCCAAAAGAAATGAACTGCAATGATAGCATCTACAAATGCCTGATGACAGTAATGGTTAAGCACAATTGTTTGCCCTGCAACACAAATCTCGCCTCGACACTTCACTGAATGATAAATTTCTTGTTCGCACATTTACCTCTCTCTGATAATGCAAACACAATATCGACACCAAAACTAAGTGAATAACTCACCTGTATATACAATTCATCAACCTTGATAACAAGGTCGGCTAAACCCTCAACTCACAAAATTACATTACATGATACAAAGATCGATCACTGGAAAAATATAATGATTTTCGTTTCATAGCATGGACCTAATTCATCCACCGAAAGTCACGCCAAGGTCAACTGCAACACGCTACACCATCAGAAATACTGCATAACACGAAAATCATCACCGGTTGATGAAAACTACCAAAAACTTGCACAATGATCAATGTGGATCACCAAAAAAATAGGACACAACTAGGAAACACCAACGAGCACATTAGAATCATCACCAACAGCTGCACCAACACCACTTATCAAATCTTCATCGATCAACATCAGAAAGCTCAAGAACACAACCAATTAGCAACTGCCACGAATAAAGATAACTTGAAGGGCACCAAATCATGAACCATCTGAAAAGGAGATACACAAGATCATCCCAAACAATATCCCAAAGCCTCAGCACAAGATCTGATCACACCAAAATATACTAGAGGAAATACTAGATTCTACAAAACAGTGATTAACAAAACCAAACTACAAAACCAGATTAGAAGACCTTCCCAAACTCACTGAAATAAATCACAGAAATATATTAACATCAATGACAACAACATATCCTAGAAGCAGCAATGAACAACCATATCAAGAAATTCAAGATGAAGGAGTTAATTATTTTAACAACCTACTTGCCCCCCCTTCATCTGACATTCCACTTGATGTGCAAGAATAGGAGATTATGGAAGCTATTCCCCATATCATTTGCCCCCTAGATAACCAACAACTATTGGCCCCTTTTACAATTGAAGAGATCAAAAAAGTAGTTTTTTCTTTTTTGCCAGACAAGGCTCTGGGGCCAGATGGTTTTACGGCTCTTTTCTTCCAAAAATGTTGGAATATTTTGGGCTCAAAATTGCTGGCAGTAATGGAGGAGTCAAGAAAAAGCTCATCCATCCTTCGAAACTTCAACACTACAAATATTTCTCTTATTCCCAAAACAAAAGATCCAACAACTTTTGCAGATTTTAGGCCCATTTTGTTATGTAACACAATATACAAGATCATTACCAAAGCCATTTATCTGAGACTGCAGAATTTTATAATCAAAATCATATCCCTAGAACAAGGTGGCTTCGTTTCAGGAAGAGAAACCATGGAAGGTGCCTTGGTTTCTCATGAAGTATTGCACTCCATTCACTCCAACAACACATATGCTTTTGTAGTCAAATTGGATATGATGAAAGCTTATGACAAACTTAATTGGTCTTTTTTGTTTAAAGTTTTGAGCAAATTTGGATTCGCTGAAAATGGTGTAAGTGGATTAGGGCTTGCATCTCAGGAGCTCATTTCTTAGTGCTAATTAATGGAGTTCCTACTGGTTTTTTGGTTACTTTGCAAGGTGTGAGAGAAGGTGACCCCCTATCCCCATCTCTGTTTATAATTATGGTAGAAGCTTTTAGTAGAATTATTAAGTCTAAGCATGATCAAGAGCTCTAGAGGGGTGCACATATTGAAGGTACATCTGTGTCAGTTACACACTCTTTATTCGTTGATGACACATTGTTGTTCGGTAAAGCAAATGTATAAGAGGCAAAGAAAATCAGGCAAACTTTGGACCTCTACATTGTAGTTTCAGATCAAAGAATTAATGCCCAAAAATCTAAAATATATGTTTTTAATACAAATGATATAGCCACAAGGAATATTGTAGATTCTTTGGGTTTTTCTTCAGATAGTCTCCCTTCCACATATCGGGGAATTTAATTTTTTGTTGGTTTCAATAAGCCATCTTATTGGAAAGCTATTATAGATAGAATTAAGAAAGCAATATCCTAATGGAAGGCCTGTTGGTTGTCTTTATCAAGGAGATTACTCCTAATAAAATTTGTTCTGTCTACCATTCCTAATTATTTCATGTATGACCTCAAAGCCCCTGTTGGAGTCATTCAACAGATTGAAAAACTTATTAGAGGTTTCTTATGGAGAGATAATATGTCAGAAGAAAAGAAGATCCTGCTTATTTCAATTCAGGAAATGGCACGTGATAAGAAAGGAGGGGGTGTTGGTCTACATGATCTATCTAAAAGAACATCACCTTTGGAGGTAAACTTGTGTGGCAAATGGTCTCCAAACCAAGTACCAAGTGGTGTAGAATCATGCAAGAAAAATACTTGGACTCCTTAAATCCTTCTCGAGTCATTACAACCCTTGATTCCCTGAAAGGGTCAGCTGTTTGGAACTTCATGATGTCTTGTAGGCAAATTATTACAAGATATATTTCCTGGGAAGTCCATAATGGTGAAAGCATTCAATTTTGGGAGGATTCCTAGAGTGGCCTGCCTCCCCTAAAATTTTCAGAACTCTTTTTGGATGCCATTCCAATTATAAAAAATTGTTGGGGCTCGCTTTTGATAGATTATGTTAGTGGGGTGGGAATATTTTCTGGGCAAGCTATCTGGAAATATCCTCTTGATCTTCCAATTAGAGATGATCAAAGGTCAAGTTTTTGGGAAATCTTATCTTCAAGAAGAGTGTATATTTCAAATCATGATGACAAACTATTATGGGCTCCAGCTCAGGATGGAAAATATTCAGTCAGAGATGGTTATGTGGCTACCCGACATATGGAAAATTAGCCAGTGAAGAGCCAAGCTTATTCATTTTGCTGGAATAGTGTTGTACTTCCTAAAGCAGGTTGTTTTGTTTGGTTAGCATTAAGAAAAAGGATATTAACAAGTGATAAGTTGGAAAAACTACACATTACTAACTCTTTCTCTTGTGTCCTATGCAAAGTTGAAATTGAGAATGTGGATCATTTACTTCTTAGGTGCCCTTTTGCTCAACAATGTTGGCTCCATGTCATGGAGAAATTAAATATATCTATGTCACTGCCCTATACTTTATGGGAACTTTTTCAATCATGGCCTACTCTTTTCACAAAATATTTGTTTGCTAGTATCTGGAAATGCATTCCAGCAACTGTCATTTGGTCAATTTGGTGGGAAAGGAATTAAAAAAAATTTAAACAAATGGAATCCCCAATTCATTTGGTTTTAGAAGGAATTGAGAAATATGCTTCAGAACAAGTTAATGCTCATATCAATAATATAAGTAGCAATTTTAATTTTTCATCTTGGGATGGCTGCATTAGCAAAATCTGGAAAGATCTTACTATCCCCTCTTTTTGGGCCACATTTGGTAGAGAAAGTCAGTCAATCAACATAAGATTAACTAAATGGCAACCTCCCTCAATTGGCTTTGTCAAGTTAAATTTTAATGGTTCATCTAGGGGAAATCCTAGTGCTTCGGAAATTGGGGTTTGTATTAGAGATCAGTTAGGCTTTCTCTTGGTAGCTAAGTCCTCTTTCATTCCTCCTAGAACTAATAATGTAGCAGAAGCTCTTGCTTTACTATATGGACTAGCATTGGCAAAAAACTTAGATTTCATAGGTTGCATGTTGAAGGAGATTCCTCTATAATAGTGAAAGCTTGCATTTCCAGATGTTCATTTAACTGGAAAATTTCCTACATTTTAAAGCAAGCATGATCATTAATAGACTCGTTTGAGGAATGCTACATTTCTCACATATTCAGAGAAGGTAATAGAGTGGCAGATGTTCTAGCCAATTTGGGTTGTGATAAGCTGGTAGTGGATTCGGCATCCCCAAATTTCAAGTTAGAAAAATTTCCTCAACTTGCAAGCATTATCAATGAGGAAAGGAAAAATATTTAAATAGTTGACACACCCACCCTACCATCAACCCCTCACCTGGATGATTTTATTTTGGCTTTGTTGAGAGAGAATTAATGAAGTTTCCCATAATTGTAGCAAGTGGATTATAAGTATGGCATAATAAAAAATTTCTATGCATTTCCATGTTGGAAGTACGATGGCGGTTTTCCTTTGAATTTTGTGAGATCTAAATCATTTCCAAGTTTAATTTCACACATGCAACATCCTCTATCACCTTGCAAAATAATTAATAAGCTCATTATTAAGCATATTGCCCTTTCCTGCTATTTATTTCACAGCAGATGAAGATATGAAATGATTTGGCAGAGTTTGAGAATTTAAGACAGACAGTGCTTCTACTGGGTTTAACTCATAATTGGCATAAGTTTGCTTCTGTAGTCTGCCCTATTTTATTGCATTATGGACTACTCCCTGATAAATTACAGAGTGCTTGTGTTAATGACTAATTGGGAAAAGCCATTCGAGGATCATATTTTTGAAGATTAGCTGGGTATTGTTTTCAACACCTCCTATCAACATTGCATATGAAGCATCAAACAAATTATTGGGGAAGAAATTTTGTATCTGCAAGAGAAAAGGTTTATCTTTCCTTCACAACTATGCTCTATATTTCTCTCCAATGTAGTGGATCTTCTGCAGTCTTGGGTTCCTTTGGAAAATATTATTCATAAAATGATTTGAGATGATTACTTGAATGATAATCAACTCTTGGTTGTCATCCGTCAATATGATTTGTGAAATCGTCAGGCATGTGTGGGTGGACTTTTCTCTAGGCAACTTATGCTTATGCATGAGGAATATCCTATAATATTTAATAGAATCAAGTGGTCTCTTTCCTGACAAAATGTGAGACCCTTCCAAATTGCTGCCCGCAATGCTGGGAGAAACTTAAACCTTGAATTAAAAAGCAGAATTTTCTCTAAAATGCATGCCATCCTTGCAATATTAGGTCATGATCATGGACAAATAGAGTCATTTGTTATTTCTTTGGTAATGCCTGTGGGTGATGAAATTTATATGTAGGTGAACAACTTCTCTCCTCCTCCTTGGCTCTCCTTCAATCAAATCAATGAAATCCATGGTTCACCAATTGATGATCTGATTTTGGCCTTCCTTGCACTCAATATCGGTGATGGAATTTTGTCGAGATTACAAGGATTGGGGCCTTCTGGTTCAACTCATTGAGTCATTGTAGTACCGATATGGGATTCATTTCATATTTGAGCTCTATATAACTGGCTTTTTTAGCCCTTACGTAAGCTATTAAATTACTTTGTATACCGGTTCTTCCCGGTATAACATATCTAGTTACATCTGCATTCTGGTTTTTTAATGCTCCAATAACATAACCGGTTTTTTGTTTACTTTTTTCTCTGTGGTCCGATACTCCCATCTTCTATCTGGTATCATCAGTGTTCCGGTTTCACATCTCCATTGGTAGTAGGTGTTAGTTTTTTGGTATCTAGTATCAATTATGGTGATAATGTTGTATCGATAAAGGTGTCTCTGCAGTAACCAGTTTCAGTTTTGGTGGTTGTGATAATTTTGTACTGGTATTATAGTTCTGGAATATTTCATTCGGTTGTGTTCCTCTTTCTTTGCTTTACAAATACTTGAATATGCTCTTTGGACACTGGTGATGGTTGGTCTGCGATATTGATAACCGGTTGTTGGGGCTGATTCTAAGATTTTTCTTAGTTTATCCTCTTCCACTATTCTCATTTGTGGCCTTTATGAGGATTGCATGGGTTCCTTGTAGCTTCCTTTTTTCTTTCTCCTTTGTATCTGAGAAAGGATGTAGGGTTTTCTTCCTGGTTCTTTCCCTATTGAGCTCTTGAATCAGTTTCTTATTTATATATATATTTTTGTGGCTTGCCACTTTTGCCAAAAAAAAAAAAACCCATATCCAACAATATCCCCCTTTGGCATTGATGGCAACATATGATTGTGAAAAATAGTCAATGCAAAGAGAGAAGATATCACGAGAAAACTCCCCCTAAGATCAAGATAGATAATACATTTTTTCACATGATCTCTCTCCCCCTTTGACAGCAATGCCAAAGATCTACAAAACAAAAAACCAAACTCTCTCCTTCTAAAACACAGACTACTCCAGCAAAGGAGCAACACCAACTCATCAATTCAGATAAAATAATAAGCCTCTTAATGTTGGCATGTTGGCATAACTAATGGAGATGATGGTGTACTAGTAAAGGACTATTGGTGATGATCTATTAAAGGACTATTGGTGATGATATATTGATGGACTCTTCGTGATGATATATTTATGATATGATGCTTGATGATCAGTTATATGTGTTGTCATTGATGGAACCATATTTGTCCATGTTTTTTTATGCTTGTTATGTCATCTAAGTCTACTGGTTAAGTCTAACCGGTAATGGATTAAAATAAGTTGAGTTGGTAAGCAAAGTTGTCAAGTGACAGTGAACTGGTAAGCAGGAATAGAGAAGGAGATGGTTGCAGTTGTCATCTGTGTTGAGTTAAGTGTTGTGGTTTGTAATGTATGCTTATGACATCATAATGAGTCTATGACATGAACCACATCATATTTGGAGTACTGAAAGTCATGTTTGTAATTGACTTTTGTATAATCAACCAAGGTTTGAGAACCGGTATCAAGATCTTTTGATCGATGATGTTTTATGGTTTGGCGGTGATTCTTTTCATGTTCATAGGTTGATGATACCATGTCAAAATCCATGTGAAGAGATAAGATATTATTTTGGCATGTACAAGGATCGAATTTCTTGGGAAGTAGCGAAGTGCTTAGCAGAATGTGATAAGGGTTTGACAGCTTATCAGATCGATGTGCAGTGATGCGTTATGATCATTCAACGGTTGTAATTGTCTTGAAATTTATTGTAATGATCTGTATGATGAATTGTAATGATTTGTAATGATTTGATATTATCTATGATGTAGATTAATTGTAGATTAGGGTTTTGTAACCGACCTAATTGTGAAGTCTATTTAAGTCAAGTTTGAGAAGGTTTATCGAGTCGGTGATCATAGAAGTGTGTGTGTGTGTCTGTGTGTGTCGAACCAGTTTGAGATGTCTGCATGAGAGAAGCAGATTGGAGCTGAAGTGGATCTATATTAGCAAGAAGAGAGTACATTGATCATATCATTTATCTGTTATAACAGTTGCAGCAGCATTAAAATCCCTTAACCGGGTAGGTCCTACCAGGCCTGATCATGTAAATCCCTTCACCGAGTGGCTCATTAACTTGGGTTTAAATCCTCCAATGAGGTTACTCCTAATAGGGTAAAGATTCTAATAGAGCTAAGTTGTAAAATCCCTTGACCTGGTGACTCCAAAAAGGGTCTTCTCTTAACTGGGCATTGTTGTAATGCTCCTAACCAGGCTAGGCTCCTAACTGGCCGCATTCTGAAAGAGTGCAAATTTTGTGGGTACCAATTCCCACTGTGTCTTTTCCCATTTGAGTTTCCATGTGAAAAATCCCTGCGTTCATGTTTTGATTGGATCGTTGAGTTATGCATTTGATATCTTTACTTTATGATGAACACTTAAGGTGCTACTGATAATGTTTTGGTAAATCTACATTTAGTGATTGTTAAATCAGCTACCAATACTGGTTATGAACTATTTTGTGAATTATTGTACAGATTGAGGAAAAGTTTCAGTTTATTCTTATTACTGATTCACCCCCGCCCCCCTCCTCTCAGTAATAATCGGATCCTCACATTAACACTAAAATCCACTAGATCGATGCAACTCAATGCATCTAGTTCTCATCAGGAGGGGTGGATCCCCCTAACTTGTCTCTCAAGTAAATAAATGCATTTGCAAGCAAAGGCCTAGTGAAAATATTAGAAATTTGTTCCTTTCTAGATACATATTCCAGCTTCGCCTTCTCTTCACTAACTTTCTCTTAAGTAAATATATATTATTGATATATGCTTAGTCTTTGAATGTTGCACCAAATTCTTTGACATATTTATAGTACTGGAATTATCATAGAATATAATAGTAGGCTCATCATGAATAATTCTGATCTTTCAACATTTGCTTCATCCAAACTATCCGAGTGCAATTACTAGTAGCAATAATATACTCAGCTTTAGCAGTAGATAAGGATACTGAATCTTATTTCTTGCTAGCCCACAAAACCAACTTCTTACCTAAAAAGAATTCTCCATCGATAGTACTCTTTCGGTCGTCAATATCACCAACCCAATCTGCATCAATCTAGGCACACAACATGAAATCATTATTCTTTGGATATCATAAGCCATAATCCACAGTTCCATTTAGATATTTGAATATCCTCTTAACAGCAGTGACATGGCTCTCCTTTAGATCAACTTGATATCTATCATCCATACACACAACATGCATAATGCCAGGCCTAGTCTGAGTAAGATATAACAGTCCACCAACCATAGATCTGTACAAACTCTGATTAGCTTTTGGAGATTCATCATTT
This sequence comes from Cryptomeria japonica, assembly GCF_030272615.1. Lineage (NCBI taxonomy): Eukaryota > Viridiplantae > Streptophyta > Pinopsida > Cupressales > Cupressaceae > Cryptomeria > Cryptomeria japonica. The sequence goes on along the minus strand of NC_081413.1, from coordinate 23,827,744 downwards.
TTGGATAATTTACAACTAGTCACCATAGGAGTTCCAACCGGTTTGGAATCATCTAATCCAAACTTCTTCAATAGTTCCTTCACATACTTACTTTGAGATATAAAGATGTCTTTTCCTATCTGTGCAATCTACAAACCTAAGAAAAACTTCATCTCGCCAATCATAGACATCTCAAATTCTTTCAGCATATCACTAGCAAACTTCATACTCATATCATCATCACCACCAAAAATAATATCATCAACAAAGACTTCAACAATCAGAATGTTATCATTTTCAATCTTAAAGTATAGATTATAGTTAGCAGCACCTTTAGTAAATCCCAATTTCAACAAGTATTTGTCTAATCTAGCATACCAGGCTCTAGGAGCTTGATTCAATCCATAAAGTTCTTTCTTCAACTTACATACCATGTCTCCATCATCTGATAGTGAAAATCCATCAGGTTTCTCAATGTAAACTTCTGTCTCTAGATCACCATTCAAAAATGCAGATTTGACATCCATCTGATATACCTTGAAATCTTTATAAATAGCATAAGCAAGTAACAGTCTAACAGCTTCAATTCTGGCAACCAGAGCAAAATTTTCTTCATAATCAATTCCTTCTTGTTGTGAATAGCCTTTGCATACCATTCTATCTTTATTTCTGAATACTTCACTGGCTTCATTCAATTTGTTCCTAAAAACCCACTTAGTACTAATAAAAATTTTATCCTTGGGTCTAGGCACAAGTTCCCAAGTGTTATTCTTTTCAATCTAATCTAACTCTTCTTCCATGGCTCTTATCTAGTTATCATCTTTATAGGATTCAACAACATCTTTAGCTTCAACTTTAGAAATCAAACATACTTCTTTTGTAGCTAACCTTCTTATAGTCATCACACCTTTATTCTTATTACCAATAATTTGATTCTCAGAATGATTCAATTTAAAATACCTCGAAGCCTTCTATTTGTTTTGATCCTCAAGTTTCTGAACATCTTCACCAACAACAACATCCACATTAGCAGTCTCTACTAGATCATTCTACTTAAGCTCTTAAAGCTGCATAGGAGCTAAAACAATATGTTAACCATCATCATAAGCTCTGATCTCTTTACCAGGGTTCTCATCCACCTTCAATTTTGTACTCTCAACTATCTTTCTTAGTATCTTATTATAACACCAGTAGGATTTTCTCTTTGTAGAATATCCCAAAAATATACCTTCATCACTTCTAGCATCAAACTTTCCAATATCCTCATCTCTCTTGATATAACATTTTCTACCAAAAACTTTGAAATATTTCACATAAGGAACATGATCAAACCAAAGCTCATAAAGGGTCTTACCGGTATCACCTTTGATATGAACTATGTTGAACGTGTAAATAGAAGTTCTAATAGCTTCTCTCTAGTAGACCTTTGGAACATTTCCTTCAATTAACATAGTTCCTACAGCATCCAAAATAGTACAATTCTTTCTCTCAACAACTCCATTTTGTTGTGGGGTTCTAGGAGAAGATAGATGTCTTCTGATTCCATGCATCTGATAGAATAAATTGAACTCACTGGAACAAAATTCTCCACCTCTATCAGATCTCAAACACTTCAGCTTCAATCTAGACTCAGTTTCAACTTTAGCTTTGAATATCTTAAATTTGTCAAATGCTTTCTTTTTTTCCTTCAAAGACAACCCACATCATCTGGGAATAATCATCAATTAGCATCATAAAGTATCTATCAACCTGCACACTTCTAACATTTGTAGGTCCACCAAGGTCAATATGCACAAGATCTAGTAGTCCATCAGATGTATATTGTTTTCTCTTGAAAGAAATCCTTGTTTGCTTACCCAACTGACATTCCTTACATACTGGATTAACAAGTTTAAAAATATTAGGCAGATCTCTAACAACTTATGTAGAACTAATATTAATCAATGAATTAAAGTTTACATGACACACTCTTCTATGCCACAACCAACTCTCATCTATCTTAGCAATCAAAAAACTTTTGTCACCAACATTCAAATGAAAAATGTTACCTTCAGTCTTAGTCCTGGATGCAATCTCTATACCGAAGGCATTTAAGATCTTGTATTTACCATCCTTGAATTATAGATCATAAAACTTATCAACCATATGTCCAACACTCAAAATATTATGCTTCAAACCTTCAACATACAAGACATCATCAATGTTATGCTTACCATCAAAAGAAGTAGAACCTCCCACAGATCGCATAGGCTTTGTCATCTCCAAATCTAACTATTTCACCATCATACCTTCCCATGCTTACAAAACTTGCTTTTATCACCGGTCATATGATGTGAACAATTGTTGTCAATCACCCATTAACCCTTTTCTTTTACTTAGCACCCAAAGCTTTCTTCTCAACAGATTAGCTAGTGGAATCAATAGGTATAGGTCTATCTTCTTTAATGGAAATAAACACAACTTCATCTCCTTTTGATTCATCATCTATAACACCTTCATCTGCAACATAATAATAGTTCTTCTGGTTCCTAAACTTTCGATTGGACTTATAACTCATACCATAATTTTCATGCTTCGCATATCTATCATTCATATCATCCTTATCAAACTTATCATGTATGTCATACTTAGCCATTTTCTCTGGGCATCTAGAAGAAAAATGTCTTATCTTATTACAAGAAAAATATTTCAAGGGCAACTTTCCATAATACTTACCGACACCTTTAGGCAATCTTCAGGCAATCAATGCTTCAAGCTCATCAAGCTCTCTTTCTTGATGTCACAAACCATATTTGTCTATAATTATTAAATTAAAAAAATAATATTTATTATTCGTTTATGAAATAAAATTGAAATGGAAATGAAATCGAAGTGAAAATTAGACGGAAATGAGATGGAATGATTTAAATTGTTTTCCTTTTGAAATGCAAATGAACTGATTTACATTATTTTATTTGATATCATCAGTATTATTGTTAATTGGGAATTGTCATTGCTGATGTGCGATTGAGTGCAAGTGAATGTGGGAATAGGTGAACGCAGATGAAGGCAATAGCAGGGTTCAGGTAGAGCTGCCTTAGCTCATGAACTTCGCTAGAATAGATGGAATCTCACACACCACTTTAGAATAAATATGTGTATCTATTGCATAACTTGATCTCGTGATTGAATTAAATTTAAAATTTTATGACTGATTTGCAAAATGATATGTTTTATTTCAAAGTAAGAATTATTTTCTTTTAAAGTATTAGAGTTAATATGATTATTGATCGTAGATTTATATGTTTTCCTTGTGCAGATATGAGTGAATGGATGAAATAATGTACTTATTTGTTCACTTGTGTATAAATATAAATAATTATATAGATATATATGTGTATATGAGTTCGAATAAGGATACGATCATATACATGTATATACTTGTTACAAGCTAGGGTTGTCGTTCAACTAAAAGATCAACCTGTCAATGCCCGATACAACCACTAGACTTATAGAATCCACAGAAGGCTATTAAACCATGCCACAAACCCCTACGAGGGACGTTGGCCCACTGCCAACAATCTCCCTCTTAATGTCACTCGCCACGGCCTGCGTAATTCGAACCTGTGACCAAGCTCTGATACCACTTCTTACAAGCTATGGTTGTCATTGCACCAAAAGATCGACCTATCAATGCCCGATACAACCACTAGACTTATAGAATCCACAGGAGGTTTTTAAACCATGTCATGAATCCCTGTGAGGGATGTTGGCCCACTGCCAACAATAACATATATATACATACATATATATACATATAAAGATATACATATATACATACATATATATACATACATGTATATACATACATACATATATATATATATATACATATATATATATATGTATGTATATATATATATATATATGTATACATATATACATATATGTATATATGTATAATATATATACATATATGTATATATATTATACATATATACATATATGTATATATGTATACATATATATATATACATATATATTGTATATGTATATATATATTATTATAAGATAACAACTACATTTATAATAGTGGGAGTCATCAACTACCCACGTAGCATGTAAACCGTGTAAGTAGGGTCGATACCCCACGTAACTATGCATGCTTTATTGCAAGTTATAGTCGATGTTTGGGATTGACTGAGTGTTGCCAATTGAACTCATAGAGTTCGAAGCCAATAGGGATTGCCACTGTTGGAACTAAGGCAACGTGGTGCGGTCAATCTGCCATATGCCATTAAAAACTATAGATGTGTTACGGAGGTGGCATAAGTAAGCCAAAACTTAGCATAAAATATAGCACCATTTTGGGCATAAAATAGGTTGATGAATTGGAGTAAGGGGGCAATAAAAAAAAAACTCAAAATATAGAAAAACAACCAAAAAGACAGAGAATGAAATGAATAGATTAAGGAATTGGCAACATTTCAACAACAATCTTCTAGTTTTAATTCTGAATACACAGGTCAGTGACATTTGATATGGAATTTCTTGAGTTTTGATAAATATGTCATGTTGTTTTCTTGTGGATATAAAAAGGATTTAGATTTAGTAGTAGAAAAAGTTAAAGAATCACAAGCTTTGGTACAATGTATGAAGTCAATTGAATTTTCTCTCTTTCTTTCTGATGAAATTCTAAAATGAAATTTAATCAAATATTGTTTCTTTAAATATATATTTTAGTAACAATTAGCTAAGGATAGAAACATTGGAAATTTGTGTAGATATATAAATACAAAATAATTAGCTTTGACATATGAATAGATCCTAAATTTGAGAAAAATAAGAAATAGATCTATAGTTTTTAGTCGATCAAACTTCCAAAACTTGTAGAAAAATGGATTTACAAACTTGTGTAAATATTTACAATCTTGTAGCAAACACTCTTGTAGGAAAGAAAACTTGTTTTGGAATCAAATCAAAATCTAAGAAATAACTTTGAAATTCATAATTAATCAACAATATTAGAATTGACCAACTTGAATTTGTGTTATTACCAATGGAAAAATTAGGAAACAAAGAAGATAATAGAGAAGATGTAAATTCTTAAATTCTCAATTCTAAATATAAAAATCAAGTTGTATGGTATCAAAATGCATCTTTGGAGTTAAATATGTAGTAAAATGGAGAACTAATGCATTATAAATTTTGAACTTGGAACCCATAGAAGATGGAATATAAGTTATTACCTTATTTTACTTTTATGAAAAATCAATGAAGGAATGTGTACTCATAACTTTTATTTCATATTTATATGCTAATATATGCATACATGTGTTACACTTTCTCGATTTAAATTGTTATTTTGCTTGTAAAGATGAAAATGAAAGATTGTCTTGTTTTATATTCTTTTTCATATTATATGAATAATAGGAAATCTAGATATGTTTGTGGTTGTTGGGAAAGTTTACCTTCTAAGACGGGTGCCAAATGTGGATTATAGGGAGATAGTTTGCTTTTTCCAAACTATATTTTATTGTTGTGCACGACATTATACTTGATCAAGTAACTTATTGACCATTGAAATAGATGGATTTAATTATTTATACTCTCTACCATATCCTTGATTGATCTTGCTTGTTTCTTAATGAAATAGAAAATTGAAAATGCACGTATCATTCTAGGCACGCACCAGATTTCATCTTGTCTATCGAATTCTTTTTGCTAAGCAATTCATGTAGGGTCGGGTATTCTTGATAGAATAAGAATTCCATGGAAGTGTAAGCTTCAAGGTTGGGTGGAAAAAGCACCTAAATCTTGTTCTCATCTTTATTCTGAAAATTGAATTAGAAGATTGATTGAGATGAAGACTAATGGATGTTTCACATTCTCTTATTGTATATTCTTTGTATTATACTTGTTATTTGAACTTAAGGTAAGTTGAATAGCCTAAAGTATTGTAAATGGTTAAGATATTATTTATTTATGCTTATATTGAATATAGAATCTCTTTCTTTTATGAATATCATGGGAGAGTTAAGGTATCTTTTGTAATGGTTATATAGAACGGATAATAGAATAATTGAGGAAATGGACTTGTTTAAAGAATTATAAGTTTATTAAAGAATAAGGAGTATTTCATCGTATGAATGGATTCGGAACGTCTTACATCCTTACATCCTTTCTCTGCTATTTCTTTCTTTCTCTTTCATATCTGGATATCCTGCACTCATCAGGATCATATTTTTGCTTACCAAATACAGATGTTGATGTTCTAAATGTAGTCTCAGACTTTCCATGTGATTCTCTAAATTTGCTCAGCTCAAATGCAATAAGGTTTCCAACCAACACATCTCTTGTTACTCTAGTCACACTTCGGATCTCATCAATAGCGGAAACCTTATGTTTACAAGAAAGAGGCAAAGATCTCAACACTTTAGCAACAATCTCATCTTCCTCAATCTTTCCACCGGCACATCTGATACCAAGGACAAGTTCATTCACCTTAGCCATGTATGAGTGTATGCTCTCATCATCTCCCATTTTCAATGTCTCATACTTTCCTTTCAAAATCTGCAACTTAGCAACTTTCACTTGACTATCACCTTCATACATGATCTCAAGCAAACTCCAATATCTCATGTGCGATCTGAAGTCCCATAACATTTGTCATTTCAGAATCAGTCAAGGCACTAAACAATGCTTCCTTCGCTCTGATGTTATATTTTGTTTCCTTAACCTCATCGAGAGTAGATGGTCCATTTTAAGGAAGAACATAGACATTCTTAGTAATCTTCCAGTAATACTCTCCAAGACATTTCAAGTGCACCTCCATCTGGCTCTTCCATACAATATAGTTACTTCCATCAAACCTCAGACTATCCTTCTTGAAAAGAATACCTTGAGCTTCCATCCCAGATCTCCTCAAGTGATTAAGCTTCTACCGGAGGATGTGGCTCTGATACCAATTGTTAGCAACAATCAAGAAGACTGAGAGGGGGGGAGTGAATTAGTCTTCCCCCAGATCTACAAAATTAAGCTCCAAAACAAAAATTGATAAACTGCAGCAATAAACAGATAAGCAAATTAACACGCACTGTTCATCACAAAGTGTTGCTTCTATCCTAGTAGTGCTCCCTGTTCATCACAAAGTACTACGTGTGTGACATTCCCTATTCATCACAAAGTGTTACTCACATTTGCACTCCCTGTTCAACACAAAGTGCTGCTCATCCTTTGGGTACTCCCTGTTCATCACAAAGTACTCTATCTTGGTGCTCCCTGTTCATCACAAAGTGCCTTGATCTATCCTAGTCTTCCTCGAGGACCTGCTTGAGTTTATCCTCTCAGCAACTTATCCAATCGACAGCGTATGTTCATCACAGAACTGTCGATTTGACCTAGAAGACCAAAACCATGCATTTTCAAACATAAACGCACTTTAAACTCACAAACGCGCCTTCTGAACATAAACGTGCCTACATTATGCACAGACGCGACTTTGGAACATAAATGCCCCTACAGGACATAAACGCGCCCGCATCAAGCACAAACGCGGTTCCAGACGTAAACGCGCCTGGAACTGACACAGACGCGCCTGGCGGACACAGCCGCGCCTGGCACCGACACAGACGCGGTTGCACGTTTTTGCACTTTTTTTGTGCCCTATTCCTAAGCGTATTTATTGCTAAACTACCATGCATTAATGACAAAATTGAATGCGTCAAAGTACGAGGAGGTTTGGTGGTACTTATCGGCTCTCCTGCCTCTGCTGGCCTATGAAATCGACGAACACGGTCGAATCTATGCACGAAAGCCATCATTGCTGACTGCTCCTGCTCTATTTTTGCTCTGCAATATGCTCTTGTGAATGTGTAGATGACATTGAGGATGTATTTTCCCCCGTGGTCTATCTTATAGCCTACCCTAGCCCTTGCCTTCATTTTCCAAGTCAGTCTTCATTATCCCGTGACTTTGTCACTTTATCCGGTCTATCCATTCTAGCCTTTCTTTCTTATCGAGAGATTTGTTGGGAAAAATGGTGTCTCAACCTTGCATTTATGCGAGGTTACTATTTATAGTAAGTTTTTATTTGAGCACGAAATGGTGCGAAACTCTCCCTGAAGCTTCTGGTTGGCTAGATAAGCATTCCGGTAAAGTTGCGTCACAAGGTCACAGCTAGTTTTGAAGATATTAAAGTTTTCATCTTGGAGGGGTGCAATAAAATCTTTAAACTTAATTTTGGGGACTTTAGAGGCTCCGAAACGCCCTGAAAAGTGGCCGTAATCGGCAAAGCAGGTTACGAGGTGATAGAGCACTTCGCGAGCTTTCTGGCGCTTCAAACGGTTCGTCAATCGGACACCCGGTTCTCAAGTTATGGCCTCCGGAAGTTTGTACTCCTGAAATAGGAAAAATAATTTGTATCAGATACATAAATGAGCTGTAAAAGGGAGCGACACGTGTTGATGTGTGCTTTAACATGTCATAGGGAATCTAGAAGGGAGATAAGGTCGGCTACACCTTATTGGGTGGTTTTAGCCCATGGTTTTGTAATACCGTTTGATGGTTTCTTGTATTGTATCTCCTATTTATGAGGTGTGTGAGATAGAGGTTGGGTGTAAGAGTCTTATGGCTATTGAGTTGCCTCTGAATCTCTGATTAGTGGTACTCCTGTGAAGAGCTTTCTCTGCAAGTATGTTGTAATCTGTTTTTGATTGCTGAATAAAATATTGAGCTGCTTTTGGAGGGTGGGGTTTTTCTCCCGAAAGGGTTTTCCCCACGTAAATCACTATGTTGTGGTATGAATGCTATTATATCTATTTCTATTTTCTGTAACTGTTGTAACGATCTGAAAAAGTTTTGCATTACCCTCCTCTCAAGGTTAGTGTAGGAAGTTGTTTCCGCTACTTAACTTCCTTACAAGTGGTATCAGAGCCTGATCACCTTTGGTTTCAATTGTGGGCAGTTGGGTTTTTTGAACTAATCCAGATTTGAGTGGGAGCTTGTGCAGAAGACACTTTTTGATCTTGTTGTAGGAATATTCAGATGGCGAGTTCGTCTGGGAGAATAGAGGTGGAGAAATTTAATGGAAGTAATTTTGAGATGTGGAAGCTAAAGATGGAAGATCTGCTAATAGATCGAGATCTTTGGGATGCTGTTGATGCAAATGTCCAAAGGCCCTCAGATCCTACTGCGGCAGCTCAGTATGATGTTATGGACCGAAAAGCCAAGGGTCTAATCAGACTGTTCCTGGCAGACTCTGTTCTAATCAATGTCCATGAAGAGAACTCTGCAAAGAAGCTATGGACTAAGCTTGGTGAGATGTATCAAGTGAAATCTTTATTAAATCAAATTTTCTTAAGAAAGAAATTGTATTCCTTGAAGATGGAAGAGGGTGGACGAATTGCAGACCACCTAGAAGCATTCAATATGATTGTGGCTCAATTAGTATCGGTCGGTGTTAAGATGGACGAGGAGGAGAAATGTCAGATCTTGCTTTGTTCTTTGCCTGATTCGTGGGATTCTCTTGTTATGGCTATCGGTAGTACTTCTGTTGTTTTGAAATCTGAAGATGTGGTGGGTGCCCTACTCGGTGAAGAGATGCGAAGGAAGGTATCCATCAGTTCAAAGGAAGCCCTAACCGTTCGTGGAAGACCTAAGGAGAAAGGCAAGAAGAATGAGAAGCGCGGCAAGTCCAAATCCAAAGGGAGATCGAAATCTCCTGGAAAGTCCAAAGTCATTTGCTGGAATTGTGGTAAACCGGGTCACATCCGTAAGGACTGCAAAGAAGAAAAGAAGAAGAAAAAGAAAAAGTTCGATTCTGATTCTGAGTCCGACAAGGAAGATGGCGATGCATTTATTGCGGCTTTGGCGACTCATGCAGGTAATGATGCCTAGCTAATTGACTCAGGTGCATCTTTTCATATGACTTCCAATAGAGATTGGTTTTCTGAATATGAAGGATTTAATGGAGGTAAGGTGTACTTGGGTGATGATTCACATCTAGACATTGTTGGTCGAGGTAAAGTTAGAATTAGGTTTTCTGATGGTAGAATAAAAAGGATTAATGGTGTGTTGCATATCCCTGGATTAAAACGAAACCTGTTATCTGTGAGCAAACTAATAGATGCAGGTGTGCAGGTAGTCTTTTCTGAAACAGGATGTAAGATGATTAAGGGTGCTATGGTAGTTGCTAGAGGTGTCAGGTTTGGCACTTTGTATAAGCTTGAAGCATACACTGTTGAGTGTAATAGCACTTCTGTAAAAAGTAAATCTGTGGATACCTCACTGGAAGATTTGAAGGTTTCACCTTCAGCAGATGGAAATGGTTTTTGGGTACCTAAGGGTGCACTTTCATCTGAAGCAAAGTTACCTGCAGAGAAGACTATGTTATGGCACCAGAGACTTGGCCACATTGGAGAAAAGGGTCTAAGGACCTTGAGAAATAAAAACCTTGTTGAAGGTTTGAATGATTGTAATCTTGACTTTGATTTCTGTGAGCATTGCATTTATGGAAAACAAAACCGCGTTCAGTTTTACTCGAGTTCTCATAAAACTTGTGGTGTTTTGGACCTTATCCATTCTGATGTGTTTGGTCCAGTAGATGTCTCTTCGATTGGAAAATCCACATATTATGTTTCATTTATTGATGATTTTAGTAGAAGGACATGGGTATATTTTCTAAAGAGTAAATCTGAAGTTTTTAGTCGTTTTAAAGAATTTAAAGCAATGGTTGAGTTGCAGACTGGAAAGAAAATAAAATGTTTGAGAACTGATAATGGTGGTGAGTTTTGCTCTAATGATTTTGATAGATTCTGTAAAGACTGTGGAATTAACAGGCAGAAGACAACTCCGTATTCTCCACAACAGAATGGAGTTGCAGAAAGAATGAACAGGACACTGATGGAGAAGGCTAGGAGTATGTTGAGTGGTGCTGGTCTCGAACAAAAGTTTTGGGCTGAAGCTGTTGCCACTGCTTGCTACCTGATTAACAGGTCTCCTACATCAACTCTTGTTGATAAAACGCCTATGGAAGCATGGTCAGGTCACAAGCTTTCATTGAGACATCTTAGAGTTTTTAGTTGCGAGGCATATGCACATGTGCCAAAGGAGAAGCGAACAAAGTTGGAGAACAAGGCTGTGAAATGTATCTTCATCGGGTATAGTTATGGTGTGAAAGGATACAAGCTTTGGGACCCTGTTGCACAAAAGGTAATTCACAGTAGAAGTGTTATTTTTAGAGAAATTAAGTCTCCTTCTGTTACACTGCAGCCAGAACAGACTAAAAAGGAAGATGTGATTCAACTTCCTTCTACACCTGAAAGAGTTGAATCGAGACCCCTAGATAGGCAAGAATTTGAGGAGAGCTCGTCTAGCTCTGAATCTTCAGAAGAAGAGGAAGAACCTCCAACTCAGCTTGTTCAAAGGTCTATAAGACATAGACAACCACCTGAAAGGTATTCACCTGATGATTGGAGATGTATTTTTGCTTTGAATACTAGTGTGGATGAACCGAAATCTGTAGAAGAGGCATTAGGTATGAATGATGCAGAATCTTGGAAGATTGCTATGGAGGAAGAAATGGCAGCTTTGAAAAAGAATGATACATGGGATCTTGTACCATTGCCTGAAGGACGAAAACCTGTTGGTTGTAAATGGGTGTTCAAGAAAAAGATTGGTTCAGATGGAAGCATTGAAAAGTATAAAGCAAGGTTAGTTGCAAAAGGCTACTCTCAGGTTGAGGGTGTTGATTATGGTGAGATATTTTCTCCTGTTGCAAAAATGACGTCAATTAGATTTTTCCTTTCTATTGCTACTGCTTATGATTTAGAGGTTGAGAAAATGGATGTGAAAACTGCTTTCCTTCATGGTGATTTGGAGGAAGATATTTATATGACACAGCCAGAGCACTATGTGGTGAAAGGCAAAAGTAATTTGGTCTGTAAATTGAAGAAATCTTTGTATGGCCTCAAACAAAGTCCTAGGATGTGGTACCAGAAATTTGATACATATGTGTTGAGTTTGGGATTTGAATGTTCTAAATCAGATCACTGTGTTTATTATAAATCTGATGGTGATCTTTTCTTATTCATTGCATTGTATGTTGATGATATGTTATTCATTGGTAAAGGGAAAGGTATGATTTCAGAACTGAAGTCTCAGCTCGCTGCTAAATTTGAAATGAAAGATCTTGGTGCAGCAAAGCACATTATTGGGATGGAAATTAGAAGAGATAGGGCAAACAGAAAGCTATGGCTAGGCGAGAGTAAGTATGTGAATTCAGTGTTACAGAGGTTCAACATGCAAAATTGTAGACCATTGAGTGTTCCTTTTATAGTTGGAACGAAACTATCTGTTTCAGATTGTCCTACATCCCCATTGGAGATGGAAGACATGAGCAGAGTGCCTTACCAAAGTGCGGTTGGAAGCTTGATGTATGCTATGGTCTGTACTAGACCAGACATTGCCCAAGCAGCGGGAGTATTTTCTAGATATATGTCTAATCCTGGTAGAGTTCATTGGGATGCAGTCAAAAGAGTCTTCAGATATTTGAAGGGTACTTCAGAGTATTCTTTGTGTTATCATGGTAATTCAGTTGGAGACATCACTTCCCTTGATATCCATGGTTATGTGGATTCAGATTGGGCAGGTGATATTGATAGCAGAAGATCCACCAGTGCTTATATGTTTACTTTGTTTGGTGGTGCAATTAGTTGGATGAGTAAGCGACAGGCTGTGGTTGCTTTATCCACTACTGAAGTGGAGTATATGGCAGCTACTCATGCTTGTAAAGAGGCCATTTGGCTTAAGAGACTGTGTTCGGATATTGGAATAAAACAAGGTACAGTGACAGTTTACTGTGACAGTCAGAGTGCAATTAGCCTAGCTAAGAACCCGACATTTCATGCCCGGACCAAACATATTGATATTCAGTATCATTTTGTTAGAGATATGGTCGAAGATGGTAGGGTGAAGCTGGTTAAGGTGGAAACTTTGATGAATGTTGCAGATGCTTTAACTAAGGCTGTGAGCACAGAGAAGTTCAGATGGTGTTCAGAGTCTATGGGCCTTATGGCCCCTAGCAATTGATTCATTGTGTTGACATTCCCTTCCGCTCATGCAAGGTGTTCGACAAGTGGGAGATTTGTTGGGAAAAATGGTGTCTCAACCTTGCATTTATGCGAGGTTACTATTTATAGTAAGTTTTTATTTGAGCACGAAATGGTGCGAAACTCTCCCTGAAGCTTCTGGTTGGCTAGATAAGCATTCCGGTAAAGTTGCGTCGCAAGGTCACAGCTAGTTTTGAAGATATTAAAGTTTTCATCTTGGAGGGGTGCAATAAAATATTTAAACTTAATTTTGGGGACTTTAGAGGCTCCGAAATGCCCTAAAAAGTGGCCGTAACCGGCGAAGCGGGTTACGAGGTGATAGAGCACTTCGCGAGCTTTCCGGCGCTTCAAACGGTTCGTCAATCGAACACCCGGTTCTCAAGTTATGGCCTCCGGAAGTTTGTACTCCTGAAATAGGAAAAATAATTTGTATCGGATACATAAATGAGCTGTAAAAGGGAGCGACACATGTTGATGTGTGCTTTAACATGTCATAGGGCATCTAGAAAGGAGATAAGGTCGGCTACACCTTATTGGGTGGTTTTAGCCCATGGTTTTGTAATACCGTTTGATGGTTTCTTGTATTGTATCTCCTATTTATGAGGTGTGTGAGATAGAGGTTGGGTGTAAGAGTCTTATGGCTATTGAGTTGCCTCTGAATCTCTGATTAGTGGTACTCCTGCGAAGAGCTTGCTCTGCAAGTATGTTGTAATCTATTTTTGATTGCTGAATAAAATATTGAGCTGCTTTTGGAGGGTGGGGTTTTTCTCCCGAAAGGGTTTTCCCCACGTAAATCACTGTGTTGTGGTATGAATGCTATTATATCTATTTCTATTTTTTGTAACTGTTGTAACGATCTGAAAAAGTTTTGCATTACCCTCCTCTCAAGGTTAGTGTAGGAAGTTGTTTCCGCTACTTTACTTCCTTACAAGATTGTCTGCAATCTTTTCAGACATTTTCATCCAATCTCTCGAGGGGGCATATCATTCCCATCCTAGGGCAACTCTGTATCAGTTCATCTTATCTTCTTTGAAACAACGCGACAAGCCGCATTGTCTCAAAGAGGGGCAAAATGTAGACACTCAAAATTGTCATGTCTAATTAAATAAATATTTTATTTATTTAATTATCTAAGCCTATTTCTTCTATTAATTAAATAAATTTTTATTTATTTAATTAATTCATTTATCCTCTTCTAGCTTTATTTTTCATTTAAATAAATACATTTATTTATTTAAATTATCCTTTTCCTAAATTAAATAAATATCTTATTTATTTAATTATCCCACTTCTTCTATTAATTAAATAAATCTTTATTTATTTAATTAATTAATTAACCTTTTCTACCCATGACACATGTCATTCATCTCTTAATTCCTACACTACCTACCCCTCTCATTATTTTATTATTTCTTCTACCTACCCTCTAATCCTAGCCGACCTCCTTTTTACACCTCTCAATCTTAACCCTCCATTTCATATTGTGTCTTCTATTTAAGAAGATGCTTTCTTCATTGTCAAACCCTAATGACTCACCCTAATCACTCAGCCTAATCGACAATTTGGAGGACTCGACTACACTACGATCCTACTTGCAACCACATTCCGTTCTTTGTTGAGCTCTTGTGCATATTAAAATCTGAGAGCAAATATATCAAGCAAGATCAATGGAGATAGGAAGAATGGAGATCAAAACCCTATTGGACATGTGATGGTATAATCTTTGTGATTTCTTGTGATTTGCATTGTCTTAGGTAATCTTCATATGTTATGGTGGATCTTTGTTGATTGTTAGGCTAGGGTTTTGTGGTTGAATTCATTTAGCCTTTCAATATTGTTATTATTGTATCCATTTTCACCATACACATTTTGGCACGCCCGGTGGGACTCTTGTCCCTTTGCATTTAACCTTTTTGTTGCAGATTTTGCATTTTTGAAGTTGCAGATCAAATATTTTTCGACGGCATTTTAGGTTTTTCCGCATCTGCGAATGTTTGGATCGCATCTCTGAGTTTCAGGAGCGTCTGCGGAGGTAGTAATCGCGTCTGTGTTTTCAACAAATTTTGTTTTGCAGGTCTCTGACAGGGGCATCTGTGTTACATAATTGCGTCTGTGTCAGATACGGGCGTCTGTGTGTTTTGGCCACGTCTGTGAATCACAGAACCGCGTCTGTGTCCTAAAGACGCGTTTGTGTCTGGTATAACAGCGTCTATGTTTTACTGTTTCGAAATTTTAAATTTTTCTTTGGTTCAATTTTCGGATTTCGTACTTAGGGTTTCAGATCTGGTTTATTTTTGGACTAACCCTTGCAGATCTAGCTAACCAAGTTTGTGCAGCTTGTTTTGGAAGCAAAAACGTTTTTGTTGAAGGCCCCTTTTTCACAAAGTCTTTTTGGGTTTCTCTAAAATTTACCTAACTTGTGTGCTTGCAGGAAGGGGTGATCATTTGAAACAACCCAAACTACTAACAAATTTTGTTGCAGGGCCTTGGCTAGGGTTTTATAATTTTGTTGTGTGCCTTGTTTTCATAGATTAGCAAACACTTCCATTGGTGCACTAAAATTGAATCATTGTCTTTGGTGTCTTGAGCAATAGGCTCTTTTTGTTTAATCTTTAGAGGGCCTGTCTTCCCGTGTGGTCATTAGGACTACTAGTGAGAAGAGGACGACCCAAGTGGTAGCGAGGAAAACCCACCTCATCCGAACCACTATAATCAAATGTATTCATGGTGAAAACTATGAATAACGTGTGCTGATTAGTTCATACCGACACTATGTCTCCCCATAAACCCGTTTGATCAAATTTATTTGATCATTTGTAGGGCGTAACCCCTACCGGCTGGGAGCCTTCTGTATTTACAGAGCTGAAAGTGCCGCATGTATGGCCACACGAGCGGATGCCCTTACTAGCACCATTTTGTTTTAGAGGCCCAAATCCTTCTAGTTGTTGGGGCAGGAGGTCGGACCTCTGGTAGCGGCCCACACACATACGGTTCTTAGTAGAGATACAAAGTTCGCCATGGGGAGTTTTCATGGGGACTGATGCTTGGCTGACCCGAGAAGTGAGTGCCGAGGGTGGAGCCAGTGAGGTCAAACATCTAAGTATCCGCTCTGAATAGCGTAGCCTCGGGGGTAAAACCCCATGTGGGATCAACAACTATTGTCTTGGCCAGCCATAAGAATTGTGCTTGACTTATGTTAAACATTCAAAACATTCAAGACCAAACAACAAAACATTATGTCTTTTGTGTCTTCAAGTGTATGCAAAAAAATTTTACACCAAACAACACACTTTTCTTGGAGTCATTTTTGGAATCTAAACACTAGCAAACAGTGAGTCCTCATCAACATTGTGTCCTCTTGTCACGAAAAACAGTCAAACAGTCAGATCTGGTCACAACAAAACAATTTCACAGATTGGAAAAATTGCACGAAGTTTACAGAAATGCGTCTGTGTCTGTTTTAACCGCGTCTGGGTCATCTAAGCGCGTCTGTGAAGGGCAGAATAGCGTCTATGTTTTTAGAAGCGTCTATGTCGAACAGAGACACGTTTGTGTCTGGGAATCGCATCTGTGAAGTAACAGAAGCATCTATGTCCAGAATTGAAAATTTTTACAGTCCAACAAACATAAACAAGAAAATCGCAGAAGCGCGTCTGGGTTAAACATAGTAGCGTCTGTGTCCGGAAACCGCGTCTGTGCAGTATACAGGTGCGTCTGTGTTCAAAATTGCAAGAAAAAAAATTTCAGAGTCCAACAAACAAAAGAAATCAGTTACGGAATACTTGAGCTTCCTAGGTTGTTTCTTCAAGTTTCATCTAGCATTCAACCTGTCTCTGGGTCTCATGCAGTCCATCATTGCTTCACATCTCATTTTACATTCATACTTGTCTAAACTTGAGTCAAAAGGTCACTTGCTTATCCTCATCATACTTTGTCAACATACTACATACAACTACACTTTGCTAAGTGGTCCCTCATCAAGGTTTCTTACCTTTGGGTCTCATTTGGTCTTACTTAGGGTCAAGGTCAGCTTACCTCATCAAGAGAAACTATCTTCTCTTTGGAAGTCACACCTACTCTACTACTTACATACTTGGTCTTACACTTTGGACATTGCAAGTACACCTCAAGATTCATTTACACTCCATACAACTCTTGGTCTTCCATACTCTTTCCATTTTTCAACTAGTCTTACACATCTTGGTCAAACACCTAGTTCATGGTTGAAACCTGTCTTCAAAAATCTAGGAGAAAAGCTAAAGAAGCTCAAGAGTCCGCAAACATGAGTTCTTATGAGTATGACAATGATTTATTTTTCAATCCTGAGCACACTACACTGCCTGACATGGATGTTTATAGACACATTCCAAATGTTGAGAACACAGACACTACAAATAACAATGCTACACACAATGACAATGTGGACAACTTTTCAATACAATCAGCAGATATAGAAGAATCCATAATGAATCCTCATTTCAATAGATTGGTTGAAGAGATAATGAAGAGGGATAGACAATACTTCTTACACATGATGGCACAAAGTGGAGCTAAAATACCTCATGACTTTGACATGTCTCAACTTATGGAAAATCGACCCTCGCAACAAACTCACTCCAACATGGATCAAAGGAGACCCAATAGTGGAGGAAATAGAGGACCGCATATGGTACCTGAATCACCATCAGTTTTGCTTCAAAAACCAGAAGTCCCACATACACAAGCTCAAACATATGATACTTACCTTTGAAGACCATTATGGAAGCCTTATGCAGATAGATATGCTCAATCACATGCTCCAGCTATGGATCAATAAAAACAAGTGGATACTCAAAGGCATCCTCAAAATTTGGACATAAGGAAACCTCATGTCAAATTTGGGGGCAACACAATAGAAAATGAAATGCCTATTGAATATGGTATATATGCACAAAATAGATATGGGGTTCCTCAACATGAAGCTATGCCAAGTACTCCCTATATGCCGCATCAATATAGACCTCCATATGGACATGTCTACGATCAGTATCATCCATACATGCAACAAGCTCCTCCTCAAATGGGTGTTTCAAACACGGGGTATGTTACAAGAAATAGATCTCCTCCCAAGAGCAATTTGGAGCAACAAATAAGAGATTTACAAAAGAAAATGGAGGACATGAGTACACCAAAATCAACATACACTATGAGAGATATATGTCCTTATCCATTTGATAAGAGCATCCCAATGCCTCCATTTCCTGCACACTTTGTGACACCAAAATTTGATAAGTATAGAGGAAAAGGAGACCCCAAGGCACACATAAGACAATTTTTCACAGCTTGCATTGAGGTAGCGGCAGAAGAAACATATTTGATGAGGTTGTTCCCGCAGAGCTTAGGAGATCAAGCTATGGAATGGTTTTCTCAATTACCTCCCGGTATTAAGTCATGGGGCGACTTAGCAGAGGCATTCATTCAGCATTTCTCCTACAATATAGAAACAGATATCTCAGTCACTACTCTATGCAATACTAAGCAAAAGGAAGGAGAATCTTTTGCGTCATTTTTACAAAGATGGAGAAATCTAGCTAGCAGATGCTCTTGTGAAATCCCACAGAAACAAATGGTAGAAATGTTCACTCAAAACGTTAGCAAGGATATTGGCTATGATCTCAGGAAAGCTTGTTTGTCCACATTCAAGGATGTTATTGAAAAGGGCCTAGCAACAGAAAAGGTCCTAATTGAACAAGGAGTCATCAAGCTATTCAAGGAAAACAAAGATGACTTTAAAGGAAAAGACAAGCCAAGATTTTGGAATAAAAACAAGAACACAGTCAACGATGGCGTTGTTGATGCCAACACAGTGAGACCCAAATTCATCTTTTCTGGATTGAGTTCTACAAACAATCAAGTGAATACTCAAACAACTTCTAGACCACGAAGGAAGTACACTCCATTGGGAGAACCACTTGAGTCATTTTTCAAAAAGCTGGTGGCAAACAAAGTGATCACAGTTCCAGATTTTCCTCCATATGAACCAAAGGTCAAACCAAATTGGTGGAATGATGATGAGTATTGTGAATTTCATAAGAGCAAGGGTCTGTAAAGCGGAAAATCACGATCGAACCCTAGTTGCTCTCCCCTCTTCCAACTCCGAGGAGAGAGAAGGGAGATTCACTAGGGTTGATGGTTTTCACTTAGGGGAGAGACTTTACATTCAAAAGAGGGGTTGAAACCCACAAGATCCAATCCCACGCAATGCAAGATTGGATGCTAAATGAGTTTCAAGGGTTATGACAGCAAGGCTACCCTCTTTTGTAAAGAATTGTTGATAGAAGAATTAAGCTAGGAATGCATAGAAAGTGACAAAGATTTGCTTATAAACTGAGATAGGGATATAGGATGAAGCTGCGGACCTGGAATTAGCAGTAAAATGTCGATACGGTGCTATCCTGCAAATTTGAGTGAAATTTGTCAGGACGATGGTGCCTGAGCGCCACGGTCCTCCGAAAAAACCGCGAAACGAAGGGGGACCTGTTCGTCTCTGCACAAGGATTCCAGATCTTCAATTTCAGCCGCGTACCTGTAACCTACACACAGAAAAGCAAAGACGATTGGGGGGTTAGGGATTAGGGGTTTGCCTTTAGGTCAAACCCCGGTTTTGGAATTAACCAAGAAATGAGCAATGTTGTAAATGTAAATGTCTGTAATGTAAAACAAGTACTAATACCTTGTTGTAAGGATGTTTGTATCCTTATGTGCGAAGGTATAGATGTTGTATGTTGTATGTTGTATTAGTATGTTGTAAGTGATCTCCTCTTCAATGGTTGAATCCTTGTCTTGAATGCAACACTTAGCCTTGAATGGAGACTTGGAATGAATGCTTGAATGCTTGAATGCTTGAGTATAGTTTCCATGCTTGTACACATATCACCTTCTTACCCAAATGGGAGAGGAAAATGTAGTTTATATACTTGTCAATTAGGGCTGATAGACTGATTTTCCAATTTGCAAACATAAAGACCCGAAGTCCAAAAGAGACCGGGCCCAAAATAGGACCCAGGGACCAGGGCACTGGGCGCCATGGTCCTGGGGACCAGGGCGCTGGGCGCCCTGGTCCTAAAGGACCAGGGTGCTGGGCGCTCTGGTCCCACCTCCCGGGACAGCAGGGTGCAAAGGAGGTTCAGGCCAGGGTGCAAGAAAATGCAGTTTTTGGTGTCATAATCAGGTTTCGGGGTCTCCATTCAGGTTGCGTGTTGCATCAACGTCATGAAGACTGAAATGCAGTTGAAATTGCAAGTGTCACAATTTTAGGACGCTACATTTAGCCCCCACTTTAGCGGGAGTATGTATGCTCATACTTCCGGTAAAGTACAAGGAAACAATATTGAAAGACTTTCACCACGTCAAGGAGGCAAGACACACCAAGCCCCCAGTGGACTAAGGATCTTACGACTTCGATTGACAAAGTAAAAGGGAAGATCACGAGGGAGAACCATGACTGTCAGTAGAAAGGTTCCCTCACTATGAATCATGCAAGAAAGATATCAAAAATTTTCAAGGCAAAGCTAAATTTGTCAAGAAATTTTCAAGTATCTTGAAAAGATATGAACGGGATGTATGCCCCCCTACGTTAAAGCGATCGCACATGCCTCACCGGGGGTGATTGCTTTAAGGTAGTGATACATTTAAGAAAATGAGAAAGGGACACGTTATCACAAGGATTTAGCCCCCAAGTGTGAGATAAGCCCAAGGATAATAGACACAAAACACAAAGCACAAGGTGACTTTGCTTTCCTCGGGGTCAGTATGCTGTATGATAATTCATGTGTATCATATGTATGTATGCATAATTGTTCTTCATTCCCCAATCAAGGAAGGTCACCTAGAAGAAGGGAACACATGTGTCTTTTGAGTCAACATGAGAGAGATCGAGAGATCTCAATGCTTTGCATCGTCCTCAAGTAGACAACACTAAGGACAACAAATAGAAGAATGAGAGTAACATATAGAGGAAGTAACAATAGAGGAGGAGAGAATCTGCTATGCTAATGTAACTAGTCTAGCACGTCATCTACCCCCCGATCTTGCTGATCAATGTTTCGGGAAGGCAGGGAACACGCTAGAGGAGGAACATCCAACACAGCAGATGGAGCTATCACAAGATCCAAACAAGGGCTATGTTCATATCCCAAGCCACAGTGTGCTTGTCTAGGAGCTAGGATAAGTGCTTTAGAAAATTCATTAGATAAATGGTTATCAATATCAACAAGTTCATATTCACTATCAGAATGAACAAGAGTAACATTTGCATCATGAATAACATTTTCATCTATATCATCATCAAGATTTATAAAGATAGGGTCTTTAACTCGCACAGGATCAAGACCATCATGCATCTTATGTTTAGGAGATTTCGGCTCAATCGTCGGCTGAGGAGAAAACGGAATAATGCTTGTTGAAGGTGTTTTTGGGGATTGCAAAGTTTGAGCTCTAAGATGATGCTTTCGCCGGCGTTCACGTGCAGAACGATTTCGTCTAGTCTTAGTAGGAAGATTAGGAGATTGAGGAGGAGGAATGTTCTCATCCTTACCACTTGGGTGTTTAGGTTGTGGTCTCTTAGGCTGGATAATAGGAGAAGAAGAAGGTCTCTTCTCTCTATAAAAGGAAGGAGGAGGAACTGCTCCATATAAAGGAGGAATTTTTGGTTTAGGAAGGAGACCAAGTCCATCATGACGAGGAGGGATAGGTCTACTTTTAGGAAGTTTATTAGATATAGACATAGTCACATCCATAGGGATGGGTTGGGAATCTTCTTGAGGAAAGACATTAGTTTTATCTTTCAAAGGAAAAACTTCCTTCTCAAGAATGATAGGAATGTCAAGTTTGGGTGTTCTAGGTTCACTTAGAGATAGGATCATATCTGTTTTCCACTTTTGATAAGATTTGAAAAGATGATCACTTCACGGAGGAAGAGATTGGAATTGTTTAGGCCAAAAGTAATCAATAGGAATGCTAGAAGTTCTTTCAGCTGGTTTAAAGAGACTATGATTGACAGTAACAACTTCACCATTATGGGGAAATTTCAAACACTTATGAATAGGAGAAGCAATAGCTTTCATGGAAGATAGCCAAGGATAGCCAAGCTTCACACGAAATTGTTCGGAAGATGGAATAATAGCAAAGTTCACATCAAGGGATTTGTTATGGACCTCAATAAGCAATGTAATAGAACCAATTGCAGGAGAAGAAAATGCATCAAATAGTTTCACAATCACATCTGTTTTGTCATATATCACTTGATTCAATTGCAAAGTAAAAAGAAATTCTTCAGTAATAACATTAATCATGCACGAAGGATCAATAACCACTCCACGACAAGGTCTATTCTTGACTTTTGCAACTATGTATAAAGGACCATCAGGTGCCCTAATGGTTTCACTGGAATCAAAGGTGATGGAAGGTTCTTTAGGATTTTCTTGCTGCTCAACAAAGTTAATCACATTCAGAGTCATAGACACAAGACCATCAAATGAAAAAGAGGAATCATTAGTCTCAATCGCATGAGAGGTATGAGAAGGTAATGGATCAGTGAAAATCTGAAGATTTTGATTAGGAGGAGCTACAGATGTATTGCCTTTATCATTCACTCCAGAAACAGAGATAGTATTATTATCAATCAAATCTTGAATTTTACCCTTTAAAGAAAAACATTTTTCAGTATCATGCCCAGGCTGACGATGAAATTGACAAAAAGCTTTGTTATCAAAATAAGGTGAAGTAATCTTTGCAGGATCAATTTGCCTTATAGGAGGAAGAGTAAGCACATTTTGTTCCAATAACTTATTCATAATACTATGCAATGATTCATTCAAAGGAGTATACTTTCTTTCTTTCTTGAAAAATTTAGAAATAGGAGGCACACCTGATGCTGCATTCACATTGTTGTTGATGATGTTTTCATTGAATTTGATGGAATCTCTATTCAGTTTAAACTTCCCAAATGGTTGTTGACTGCTATCACCCTTATCACTCGGAGCCATAGGATGTGATTGTTCCATTTGACTCACAGTCAGTTGATAATTGTGAAGAGTTGCACACAACTGTTGGAAAGAAGTAAACTCAGAAAACAGAAGTTTGTCTCGAATATCTTTTTGTAAATTAGAAATAAAGATTCTTTGAATATCATTGTCAGGCACTGGAAAGGAAATTTGAGCATACAAATCCTTATATCTACCAATGAAATCAGTCACTTTTTCTTTAACACCTTGTTTACAATGCATTAAATCAATCAAAGTAACTTTAGGACTTATATTGTTTTGAAATTGTTGAATGAAAGCATTTGCAAGTTGTTCGAAAGAAGTAATAGAATAAGAAGGCAACGAGCAATACCATTGTAGGGCTTTGTCTCTTAATGTTCTAGTAAACAGTTTTGCAAGCAACCTTTGGTCATAAGCAAAATCAGTACATATTGTTTGAAAGGTCTTAACATGTGTTAGAGGATCACCCTTACCATTATAAAGCTCCAAATGTGGAATTTCAACATGTTTAGGGGGAATAGCTCGAACAATATCAAGAGAAAGTGGGCTCGCAACATCAAATGTGGGCACACTAAACTTAGATTGATTCATAGAGGCAATTTGTTGTTGTAAAGAAGAGACAGTTTGTGCAAGATTGTTAATGGTCGCTTCAGTCAAAGAATTCATATTAGACGTGTTAGATTGTGATGGAGGTGTTATGTTATTGAAAGAAGGTAGAGAGTAAGGTGGTGGGACACTATGATAGTTATTCATAGGAGATGATTGGACAAGAGGAACACTACAAGGAGGAATGGAATGATTGAATGAATTGCCCCCTTGCGTCATGTTCATTTGTGGAGATATAATAGGCACACTCATTGAAGGAATGAATGAAGAAATCGGATTGAATGAAGGAAGAGGGTTAATTGAAAAGGAAGGATTGCCCCCATGACTGGTGATCACAGGAGGAATGTCTTGTGTAGAAGTTGCCATTATGTTTGATGTAAAGGTAGGTATGCTAGCAATAGAAGTCATCAAAGGAATAGAATGATTGACTTGAGTAGGAGGTTGTGTATAACCCAAATTTTCAGCACAACTCTTCATAGGCATCACATTCGAATCCACAATGTGTGCAATACCACGCAAAATATCAATTCCATTCTTATCACTTTGAAGCATACGTTTTAGACCCTTAATTAAAGGAAGAGCTTGACTATCGGGGTATTCTTGAGACATCCATTGTCGAAAATCGTCAAATTGGTTATCCAATTTCGAAAGTTGTTCTTCAAAAACCTCATGGAGAGCTTCTTCATCATTAGGAGGATTAGAGGAATTACCCATGTCCTCGTTAAAAAGGCTATTCAAATTAGGTTCCATCTCCTCAGTAGTTAAACCTCGGGAAGACTTAATTCTACGGCTTCGTCTAACGGGAATAGTGTAAGTAGGGCTTATTGTTGTAAAACTCATGCACTAGAGAGGGAGAGAAAATTTTGAATTTTAGAGGTAGCAATTTTCAGTAAAATCAGCCAATCTTCTAGATTTAAGCTGTTAAATACAATCAGGACAATCTCCCGAAATTTCAGAAAAAATGTCAGGGACCGTGGCGCTTCGGAGTGCACACGGTCCCGGCAACTTTTTTCGAAATTTGCAGGGATGAAAGTTATGATGATTTTAGAGCTAATCTGAAAAAATTGAGTGGTTTTACGATCTGTAGATAGGCCAAATTAAAGTTGCAATCTCAAAATTGAACCCTATCAAGATTGTCGAAAAATGCAAAATTTGAATTTTGAAAAAGAGAGGGAAACTGAAATTTTGAATTTTATGATTTTAGAGGGAATGTCAAGAGCAATGCAAATTTTGAAATTTGAAAATTGACTCAATCTCACGCAAAATTCAATTTTGAAAGCGGAAATTAAAGTTGTTGTAATTAAGTACTTAATTTCAAAAGTCACAAATTGCAAGAATTTAAATAAAGCACTGAAATTTTTAATGAATGCAAACACACTTTTCAGATTTAGGACAGTAAGAACACAATTTTGACACAAAATTTCAGTTTCAATGATTTTTGAATGATTAGAAGCGTTAATCCAAGCAATCCCTAGACCAACTTTGACTTTAATTTTGAAAGCGTTATAATTGATAAAATCAGCCAAAATTCTGGATTTTAGCAGGAAAATACAGTAAGATCTAGCTCCCAAAATTTCGGAAAAAATGTCGGGGACGATGGCGCTCGAAGTGCACACGGTCCTCGCAACTTTTTTCCAAATTTTCAGGGATGAAAGATATTGTGATTTTATTGCGGAATCCAAAGTTACAGCTGATTTGGAGATGTTTTGATCAGTGAAATTATCAGTCAAAGGTTGAATCAAGAGGGTTTCAAAAATTAGGGTTTTGACACTTAACCACTTAATTTCCAAAATTAAAGCATAGATATGAATTGATAATTTGTAATAGAAGGGCAGATCTAAAACAAGCATTAACATTTAGACATTTCGCAAGTTCAATTACTAAAAAGAAAATTTAGGGTTTTTATGCAATTAACCTCTAAAATTTTGTAAAAGATCAAACATGGAAATGTAATCAAGGAATCCAATTTTCAGATCTAATTATGAATAATCAGAAAGGATGTTCACGTCGGGTTCACCAAAATGTAAAGCGGAAAATCACGATCGAACCCTAGTTGCTCTCCCCTCTTCCAACTCCGAGGAGAGAGAAGGGAGATTCACTAGGGTTGATGGTTTTCACTTAGGGGAGAGACTTTACATTCAAAAGAGGGGTTGAAACCCACAAGATCCAATCCCACGCAATGCAAGATTGGATGCTAAATGAGTTTCAAGGGTTATGACAGCAAGGCTACCCTCTTTTGTAAAGAATTGTTGATAGAAGAATTAAGCTAGGAATGCATAGAAAGTGACAAAGATTCGCTTATAAACTGAGATAGGGATATAGGATGAAGCTTCGGACCTGGAATTAGCAATAAAATGTCGATACGGCACTGTCCTGCAAATTTGAGCGAAAGTTGTCAGGACGATGGCGCCCGAGCGCCACGGTCCTCCGAAAAATCCGCAAAACAAAGGGGGACTTGTTCGTCTCTGCACAAGGATTCCAGATCTTCAATTTCAGCCGCGTACCTGTAACCTACACACAGAAAAGCGAAGACGATTGGGGGGTTAGGGATTAGGGGTTTGCCTTTAGGTCAAACCCCGGTTTTGGAATTAACCAAGAAATGAGCAATGCTGTAAATGTAAATGTCTGTAATGTAAAACAAGTACTAATACCTTGTTGTAAGGATGTTTGTATCCTTATGTGCGAAGGTATAGATGTTGTATGTTGTATGTTGTAGTAGTATGTTGTAAGTGATCTCCTCTTCAATGGTTGAATCCTTGTCTTGAATGCAACACTTAGCCTTGAATGGAGACTTGGAATGAATGCTTGAATGCTTGAATGCTTGAGTATAGTTTCCACACTTGTACACATATCACCTTCTTACCCAAATGGGAGAGGAAAGTGTAGTTTATATACTTGTCAATTAGGGCTGATAGACTGATTTTCCCGACCTTAGGCCGACCAGGAACATTAATTTTCCAATTTGCAAACATAAAGACCCGAAGTCCAAAAGAGACCGGGCCCAAAATAGGACCCAGGGACTAGGGCGCTGGGCGCCATGGTCCTGGGGACTAGGGCGCTAGGCGCCATGGTCCTAGGGACCAGGGCGTTGGGCGCTCTAGTCCCACCTCCCGGGACAGCAGGGTGTAAAGGAGGTTCAGGCCAGGGTGCAAGAAAATGCATTTTTTGGTGTCATAATCAGGTTTTGGGGTCTCCATTCAGGTTGCGTGTTGTGTCGCCATCGTGAAGACCGAAATGCAGTCGAAATTGCAAGTGTCACAATTTTAAGACGCTACAGGGTCATAAGACAGGAAATTGCCATCGACTAAAGAATATCGTGCAAGATCTCATTGATAGAGGTGACATTGAGATTGAGGGACATTCATCTAATCAAGAACATGAGATGTTTAAGGAACCATTCCCAAAGCATGACAAGGGAAAAGGTAAAGCCACAGATGATCAAGCCAACTATACTAGAGCACCTTACAACTATGACTCAACTATCAATCACATCTCAATGGACAATCATATCTCTACTATTACCATCAAGAACAAAAATCCTGAGAATCCTCCTCAGTGACCCAAGATTGTTCTAAGAGGTGTGGGATCTTCGTCAGAGTCTACCTCTGAATGTCATGTAACAACTCGTCGAGGTAAAATTACTTTGCCAGGTGCCTCCACTAAGAATACCACTTCTTCGTCAACCAAACCTGAGTATGACCTTGTAGAACAATTAGGAAAGACACCCGCGCTCATCTCCATCCTTGAGCTCTTACGCATATCCCCTGCTCATAAGGCTATTCTTGACAAAATCTTGAGAGACACCGTCGTTCCTATCAATCTGAACGTGGACCATTTTCAAGCCATGGTGGGATATCTTTCCATTCCACATTCCCTTACATTCACAGAAGCCGATGATGCCTCTGTAAGTCAGCCACATAATGCACCATTACATATTGAAGCTTTCATACACAAGCATCGAATAAAGCGAGTCCTGATAGATGGAGGAGCTGGTCTAAACATTTGTACGTTGAGCACCATTAAACAATTGGGATATTCCGATAAAGCTGTGAATTCAAAGAACCAAATTACCATCAAGGCATATGATGATGAAGAACGCTCATCCAAGGGCACGGTCACCTTACCTCTAAGAATTGGGCCAGTCACAAAGGATGTGGTTTGTCAGGTCCTGGATTTAGATCTCACTTATAATATATTGCTAGGACGTCCTTGGATTCATGAAATGAGGGCAGTCCCATCGACATATCACCAATGCATTAAGTTTCCTCATAATGGAATCGAGGTAACAGTTAACGGTGATCCTAATCTGTTCATATATTGCAATAACCTGAGATCACATACTGAGACCATCATTCCCAGTAATCGTGAAGCTGTTCCTTCTTCGGCATACATTGACCCTAAGTCATTGAAACCTTCGACATCAAAACAAGGTGAACTAAAAGGCAAATTTCAAGACAAAGGTATGGGAGAATACACTCTAAATCAGACAATGTATTTACGACAAGTCATGAGCTCTCCAAAAGAATATGGAAGGCCACATCCTAACAAACAAATCTCCATCATGGCATTCAAATGGGATCCTACTACCTTTCAAAGATGGGGTGAACTGGAAGAGGAAAATTTATACAAAATGCTTTACAAAGACATTGAAGAGGACACACATGATCAGATCAATATACCTTGTGAGAACTATGGCAAAGGCTTCAAGATTCTACAAAGATTCGGGTATGATGGAAAAAGCCCTCTTGGGTTACGCAAAGAAGGCGTCATGGAACCCTTACAACCTAAATTGACTGTAAGAAGGGAACGCTCAAAGGGACTTGGTTTTCTGACTTCCAAAATACACACTAAAAGGACAGAAGAGGCATCGCAAAGCAAAGTTGCCAAAGTTCAACAAGAAGATTACTATTCCATAGATTCCAACGAATGGGAATGGGGTTCAGACAAATCCTCCAGTGACTATGAGCTCACCGAGACATTCAGAGAGCCAGATGAACCCACAAAAGAAGAGGAATTTTACAAAAAATTCAGAGTTGGTCAAGAAACAGCTCATAGGGATTTCCCACAGTCTTCGTTTCAAGGTCTTAGGTCGAAATCACATAGGATGAGGACACCTGTTCTGGAATGCGCTACTAGTAATGACAAGTTGGATTCGCTTGTGATCGAAACTGATGAGGAGAGTGCCATCGATGACCTCGACGATTGCCTCGATATACCCGAATATAA
The DNA here is from genome assembly GCF_030272615.1 of Cryptomeria japonica. Classification (NCBI taxonomy): domain Eukaryota; kingdom Viridiplantae; phylum Streptophyta; class Pinopsida; order Cupressales; family Cupressaceae; genus Cryptomeria; species Cryptomeria japonica. The sequence goes on along the minus strand of NC_081413.1, from coordinate 23,798,823 downwards.
CCACATCTTCACTCTTAGCCCTGCAAACTCTGAAAACATTAAAGGCCTTCCCCTTGTTCACCACCAACTCATTGACTGGGATTATGAAGGACCAGCACAATTTGACACATTTCAAAATGACGAAGCTATTATTGACTATCTTGGCATACGCTATGATCTTCCCCCTGGGGACCACAAAGCAGGATACACCATAGAACTCAACAACATGGCATATTTTGGTGAGGGTGTCGGACCTTCCAGTCGCAAAAATGTGAAAATAAGAACAAATCAAGGGTCTTATGGCGAAAACCACACTGTGGCGCTATTTGATCCCAAAAAAGTAAAAAGAAAGGACGTATCTGAGGGTGAAAACCTCTCTGAGGCACCCGAAGATGGAAGGCTCGACATTCTCCCAGCATCATATGAGGAAAAATCATCCATGTTGGTAGAGGAGACTATCAAAACAAACATTGGTACAGAAGAGATTCCACACAACATATTCCTGGCTCAATCCTTGACAGAGTCCGAAAGGGGAAAGTTCATAAGCTTCTTCAAAGAATGACAAATCAACTTTGCATGGTCATACGCTGATATGCTTGGACTAGATCCAGATTTGGTAATGCATCATTTGACAGTCAAACCGGGGGCAAAGCCAGTGAAACAGAAATTAAGGAAAATGCATCCACAAGTGGCATTACTAGTCAAAGCAGAGCTGGAGAAATTACTCGATGTCGGATTCATACGCCCAATTAATTACCCCAAATGGATCTCCAATTTGGTACCTGTCAGTAAACCAGACTGCAGCATCAGAATATGTACAGATTTCAGAGACATCAACAAAGCTTGTCCAAAAGATGACTTCCCATTACCAAATATCGACTTGATTGTTGATCTCACAGCAGGTCATGAAATGCTATCATTAATGGATGGATTCTCTGGCTATAATCAGATAAGAATTGCACCCGAGGATCAACATAAAACATCATTCAATTGTCCATGGGGAACTTTCTGTTGGAATGTCATGCCCTTTGGGCTGAAAAATGCAGGTGCTACATATCAAAGAGCAATGACCACTATCTTTCATGATCTCATGCACATAATCGTGGAAGATTATGTTGACGATCTCTTGGTCAAATCAATAGACAGAAATACACATTTGGACATACTTTCAGTTGCCTTTGATCGATTGGAAAAGTACAAGGTAAGATTAAACCCCAAGAAATGTGTCTTTGGAGTAACCTCTGGGAAGCTCCTAGGATTCATCGTGTCCAAAAGAGGAATTGAAGCGGATCCAGCAAAAGTCAAAGCTATCTTGGAAATGCAACCACCAAGAAATATCAGTCAACTTCGATCCTTATAGGGCAGACTCCAGTCCATCCGAAGATTCATAGCACAACTGGCGGATAAGTGTAATCCTTTCCAGCACCTGCTACATAAAAACATCAAATTCAAATGGGATGACAACTGTCAACAGGCTTTCCAGACGCTCAAAGATTATCTTCTAAATCCGCCAGTTCTTATGCCACCAGTTCCAGATCAACCACTGTTATTATACATTTCAGCTACTCCAACAGCACTGGGGGCACTCTTAGCACAACAAATTGCTGACGGCAAGGAAAAAGCAGTATACTATATTAGTCGCACATTGGGATACGAGCTAAACTACACACCGATCGAGCGTGCATGTCTCGCTGTGGTCTTTGCTTCACAGAAATTACGCCATTATATGCTTACTCACAAGACTAAGTTGATTGCAAGAATTGATCCATTAAAATATCTTCTCAACAAAGCTACACTTACTGGGCGGCTGGCCAAATGGGTAATGATATTGAGTGAATTCGACATCGAGTATGTGGACAGAAAAGTAATAAAAGGACAAGCAATCGCAGATCAATTAGCAGATGCTCCCATGATAGATGATGCTCCTCTAAATTCAGAATTTCCAGATGAATCCATTCTAACAATATCACATGCAAAGCCATGGCAATTATACTTTGATGGTTCATACACACAGCATGGGGCAGGAGCTGGTATTCTTTTTATAACTCCTCAAGGCGATTCTATACCAAAATCATACTGCTTATCATTTCCTTGCACCAACAATATAGCAGAATATGAGGCATTAACAATAGGATTACGAATTGCAGTTCAATGGAAGATCCAGGAACTTCGTGTTTTTGGAGATTCCCAACTTGTTATCCGTCAAGCAACTGATGATTACCAAACAAAAGATGAAAAATTACTACCTTATAAACAAATGGTGGATGATCTGAAACAACACTTTACAAAGATAGATTTTGAGTAGATACCAAGAGAGCAGAATCGTGCTGCAGATGCCATGGCTACAATTGCTTCACTAATTGACCTACCTCAAAATGAAACCTGCTATGAGTTCCTGGTAGACAACTTGTTAGTTCCTTCATATGAGGTAATGCCTACTGAGATGATATGCGTGGTTGGTCCTGAATCCCAGTTATATGGCTCCATCTTCACATACCTTCACGACAATACCCTACCTCCTGATCTATCAAACAACCAACGCCGCACTTTCATTCGCCAATCCTCTCGATATGTCATTTTAGCTGATATCCTATACCGGCGAGGTCTAGATGGAACTCTTCTTAGATGTTTAGAAAGTGACGAAGCTCAAATTGCGTTACGTGAAGTGCATGAAGGGATATGTGGTCCACATGCTAGTGGTCCTACCTTGGCCAAGAAACTCATCAGGACTGGATATTATTGGCCCAATATGGAAAAAGACTCATATCAGTTTGTCAAGAAATGTAAGCAATGTCAAATTCATGGAGACCTCATACATGCACCAGCACAAGAACTACAACCACTTGCGTCTCCTTGGCCCTTTTGTCAGTGGGGACTCGATCTCATAGGCAAGATTCACCCTCCTTCTTCTAATGGTCATAAATTCATTATCACAGCCACAGAGTATTTTACAAAATGGATTGAAGCCGTGCCTCTCACACAAGTCACTAGAAAACAAATTGCTACTTTCATCCTTAACTATATCATTTGCCGATATGGTATTCCTAAGTCCATTATTACTGATAACGGACGTCCCTTCAAAAATCAGGATGTTCGTGAACTCTGTGAGTGCTTCCATATTTCCCATCGTTTCTCCACACCATATTACCCCCAAGGTAATGGTCAAGCTGAGGCGTCTAATAAAATAATTCTTAAAATCCTCAAAAATACAGTCGACGACGTTGGCTGTAACTGGCATATCCAACTTAATCCTGCACTTTGGGCCTATCGCACAAGTGTCTGCACACCTACAGGAGCTACACCCTACTCACTTGTCTACGATGTTGAAGCCATCTTGCCTATTGAGGTCGAGTTACCTTCTTTACGGGTCTCTTTGCGAAACATCATCAACGATGAAGATTACAGGGTCTCCCGCTTACAAGAACTAGAACTGTTGGATGAATGGAGACAAACTGCTTTTAATCATCTTAAGGCTTACCAACAACGAATGAGTCGCAGCTACAATCACAAAGTCAAGCCTCGCACATTTGAGGTAGGTGACTTGGTTCTCAGAGAAAATCCCAAAAATCAACAGGATAGAGAGAAGAAGGGCAAGTTTGAACCAAACTGGCTTGGTCCTTACATCGTTACAGTAGTCTATGGATCTGGGGCATATCAGCTCTCTACTATAGAAGGTGAACCTTTGGAGGATCCTATCAACAACATGCATCTTCGCAGATTCTACACGTAATTCTCTGGAATATCCTAATTCAAAAATACCAAAAAAATCAAAAAAATTCAAAAATACAAAAAAATTATAAAAACAAAAAAATTATAAAAACAAAAAAATTGTTGCTTGGTGAAAACCTGGCAAACAGGCGCCTTGTGACACAAAAAAAAAAAAAAAAAAAAAACATTGAAAAATCGAAAAAAATAAAGAGAAATAGTTTCGTCCAACGGTGAAAACCACTTCGGTGGCGCCCTGGGCAAGTACCATGGTGAAAACTGGGTCACCAGCGCCATGCGTAGAGACTTTGCTCCTCCCTCCTTCAGGATTCACTTTCATCCTTTCACTTTGCACACACTCACAACCTATTCATTCATAATAAACCTCCCTTTCCATCCATAATAAATCAGATCCTATCGGTGGCTAAAGCAATTCCTACGTCTAGTGATGGGTGTGGAACTGAGAACATCACATGTTTCAGGGAGTAAAGTTTCTTCCAGCTTTCTTCAGTCTATTCGCGCACAGATCCGCAATAAAGCAACATTTGCATCACAGATCCGCAATAAAGTATCAGTTTCATGGATTCAGTCAGTTTCAGATGAGACACAGCAGCAACCATGGGCTTCAACAAAATCAAATCTTTCAACAGACTCAGACAACATATGGTTCAGTGTTAATCTATCCCTTTTGTGAAAGTGAACATTGTGACCACAATCAAACATGACTTATACAAGTGACAAGAGACACTAAACTTGAGGACTACAGTGGATGTTGGTGTCGAGTCTTGGCTTTCTTTTGATTTTATCTTTTTGGTGACATGTCTTTTAGCTTTTCCAGGATGTCTCTGACTAGAGATTCTATCTCCAGGATGTTTTTGACTAGAAAGGCGAGGATGGGGTATCGTCACCTATTTTGTTTGTTGTCTATGGATTGACTTTTAGTACTGTTATGACTTGTCCAAGGATATGAGGACACTGTGAGTCTAGTATGAACTGGGGCATTCCTTGTTTGTGACTGTCTTGTCTCCATGCAAGCAGGTACAATGACTTTCTGGGTCGAACATATGCCTCGATTGTCATAACCTACTTGCCATAATAAAGCTCAATGATGATAACGCACAAGAAGCTCTTTCACTTTCATATCTTCTGTCTTCCATCCCCCTTTCTTGGTTGACTTCCATCGTCCTTCTTGAGTCCGCGTAGCCTACTATCACATGACTGAGTATAATGACACACCAAAAACATTTGCATTTCATGTAGTTGCACCTATATTACCACATATAAGTATTTCATACATGCATATAGATATCACAATTGCATCACGTCCTGCATACAACACATGTTAGCACATCTTACATTTTCATCCTGTAAATAATCATTTGCATTACATATATTCACATTTGCATCATGCATCACATATAAAACATAAAAGAACAAAAATATTGCATTGCATCATATGCATATTTGCATCCATCACATAAAACATACATCATAGAAATATACATCACATAAGGTACACATGCATATAGCTGCCGTAAAGATGAATCATCGCTCATATATAATCAAATGTGTCATGATACAATGATGTCAAAAGAATCATATGGCTACAATCACCCGCAGGTGTCTGCAATCAAAAAAAAAAAAATGGTACAAATACTGATACAAGGGAGCCCTCTATGGCTATGATGAACTCCCTCCCTCGGAGCCGCCTGGTCTCGACGGAATTTGAGCTCTAGAAGGACCCGCTCCAGGATCACCCTGCCTATCTGGTGGTGGTGGAGGACCCATGACCCCACCACTAGATGCCTGTCTCCTCCGGCTCCCTCCCATAGCCATCGCTATCCGTGATGGTCTATGGAAGCTCCTCGCCTGCTGATCTACTGGCACGGCACCATAATACAGGTCCCTCCAGTAGGCGATCTCCTCTCCGGCCCATAGCACATATGCGTAGCCTGCTCCTGTGTCCTTCGCCGCCTGCCTCCCTGCCCTCAGCGCTGTCTCAGCCTCAGTGTAGCGCTGAATCGCCTGATCCCTCTCCCGCTCAGTATCCCTGAGCTGGGTCCTGAGCCGATCCCTCTCCCTCTCCAGATCCTGAATCTTGTCTGCCTTGCCCTGGCAGATCTCCCTCAGATCCAGCAGCTCAGCCTCCACTGGGTCAACCCCCTCTGCCTCTGCCTCTGCCCGTGGCTCTCCCTCTGCGGGTGCCTGCCCCTGTACCCCTCCCTGTGCCTTTACTGGTGCTTGAATGAGTACCTATCTCGGTACATGTCTAGGTCCCTATACCTGTCTCTGTCCCAGTGCCTATACTGGCACCTATCCCTGCATCTGTCCCTGTCTCTGTCCCTGTGCCCTAGGACCCTGTGCTACTGGTACCTGCAGGGGCACTCCACTGCGACCCCTCACCACCTGGGCCTGTCCCTCCTGTCCACCCTCCCTCCGAGGTGCCACCCTCCTCTCCCCAACTACTCCCCTCCGCCGCCGTCGGCCTCTACCCCCATCACCCCCACCATCATCATCGTCATCTCCTCCTCCATCTCCATCCAGTAGCTCCCCTGGATCTGTCAATCGAGGGAATGGATGCTCCGCCCAGTAAGCTGTATACTCTGCATCCATACCTGCATTCTCAATCTCTAGCCACATATCCCAGGGTAGGGGTATCATCTCTGTCAGCTGTGTAACTGCCTGATCATATGACAACAGCGGTCCAAACTGCGCCTGATCCCTGACTGTACGGGCATACATACCCAAGCCTCGTGGCATCCGCTGGATCCGGCCAAACTGTCGGCCAATCCTGTCTACCAGCTGCCTCTCTAGTATATAGGGCGTCCGCCCAATCAAATATCTACTCCTGAAGGTGTAAGGCAGCTCCACTGCATCATCCTCCCACTCCTCGCACCCCAGATACGACCTCCAGATGACTGTGTCAATGTCATCTATCACTCGCCTCCAGTGCTCTAACCTGCCAATCCGAGGTTGTGACGTGATCATGTCGTACAGATGAACAAAACTCCATCCATGACCCCTGCCTCTGAAGTGTATCGGCCGTGTGACAGGCAGATGCTCATATGCCCAAACCTGCAGTAGTGTCACTCCACAACCCAGTCCCACTAATCCATGGTAGACAAACTAGTGAAGCTCATAATACAGGTGTGCCAACACACATGGACCCCATGCATATCTGGTGTGCTGCGTCACCAATGTCTCCAGTGCTCCTCCCCAGCCCACTGCCAACCCTCGTGTCGCCCTGTCCGGACACAGGAAACCACTGATAACTCCTCCAATCACAGCTGGCAAAGCTAACCCTGTCGCAGTCATGGTATCCCATGCCACATGTCCTACTCTCATCTCTAGTCCGGGATCCTGGAACACCCGTCTCAATGCCTCCCTGTCTCCGTCACGATCATATGGAATCAGCTCTCCATCAATCGGTATCCGCAGAATCCGGTAGACATCCTCGAGGGTCACTGTCATCTCCCCCATCGGCAAATGAAATGTGCATGTCTCCGAGTGCCATCTCTCTGCCAGCGCAGTCAGCAAACCCATGTTTGCCCGAAACTCAGGCACATACAATACGTGTCTCAATCCCATCTCCTTAATGGCAGCTCTATCCTGAAATGACAACTCCGGTCGCAACCTCTGTGTGGACGGGAATCTCTCCCGTGACTCTAGCATAGGCAGATACTCCTGCAGTCAAACAAATCAATCATGTCAGTCATGGTGGCATTCACTGTTCATCACAAAATGCTACTTGCTATCTACATGCATATGGTTATCTATCCTAGTGACACTCACTGTTCATCACAAAGTGTTACTTCTATCCTAGTAGTGCTCCCTGTTCATCACAAAGTACTACATGTGTGACATTCCCTGTTCATCACAAAGTGTTACTCACATTTGCACTCCCTGTTCATCACAAAGTGCTACTCATCCTTTGGGTACTCCCTGTTCATCACAAAGTACTCTATCTTGGTGCTCCCTGTTCATCACAAAGTGCCTTGATCTATCCTAGTCTTCCTCGAGGACCTGCTTGAGTGTATCCTCTCAACAGCTTATCCAATCGACAGCGTATGTTCATCACAGAACTGCTGATTTGACCTAGAAGACCAAAACCATGCATTTTCAAACATAAACGCACTTTAAACTCACAAATGTGCCTTCTGAACATAAACGTGCCTACATTATGCACAGACGCGACTTTGGAACATAAACGCCCCTACAGGACATAAACGCGCCCGCATCAAGCACAAACACGGTTCCAGACGTAAACGCGCCTGGAACTGACACAGACGCGCCTGGTGGACACATACGCGCCTGGCACCGACACAGACACGGTTGCACGTTTTTGCACTTTTTTTGTGCCCTATTCCTAAGCGTATTTATTGCTAAACTACCATGCATTAATGACAAAATTGAATGTGTCAAAGTACGAGGAGGTTTGGTGGTACTTACCGGCTCTCCTGCCTCTGCTGGCCTCTGAAATCGACGAACACGGTCGAATCTATGCATGAAAGCCATCACTGCTGACTGCTCCTACTCTATTTTTGCTCTGCAATATGCTCTTGTGAATGTGTAGATGACATTGAGGATGTATTTTCCCCCGTGGTCTATCTTATAGCCTACCCTAGCCCTTGCCTTCATTTTCCAAGTCAGTCTTCATTATCCCGTGACTTTGTCACTTTATCCGGTCTATCCATTCTAGCCTTTCTTTCTTATCGAGAGATTGTCTGCAATCTTTTCAGACATTTTCATCCAATCTCTCGAGGGGGCATATCATTCCCATCCTGGGGCAACTCTGTATTAGTTCATCTTATCTTCTTTGAAACAACGCGACAAGCCGCATTGTCTCAAAGAGGGGCAAAATGTAGACACTCAAAATTGTCATGTCTAATTAAATAAATATTTTATTTATTTAATTATCTAAGCCTATTTCTTCTATTAATTAAATAAATTTTTATTTATTTAATTAATTCATTTATCCTCTTCTAGCCTTATTTTTCATTTAAATAAATACATTTATTTATTTAAATTATCCTTTTCCTAAATTAAATAAATATCTTATTTATTTAATTATCCCACTTCTTCTATTAATTAAATAAATCTTTATTTATTTAATTAATTCATTAACCTTTTCTACCCATGACACATGTCATTCATCTCTTAATTCCTACACTACCTACCCCTCTCATTATTTTATTATTTCTTCTACCTACCCTCTAATCCTAGCCGACCTCCTTTTTACACCTCTCAATCTTAACCCTCCATTTCATATTGTGTCTTCTATTTAAGAAGATGCTTTCTTCATTGTCAAACCCTAATCACTCACCCTAATCACTCAGCCTAATCGACAATTTGGAGGACTCGACTACACTACGATCCTACTTGCAACCACATTCCGTTCTTTGTTGAGCTCTTGTGCATATTAAAATCTGAGAGCAAATATATCAAGCAAGATCAATGGAGATAGGAAGAATGGAGATCAAAACCCTATTGGACATGTGATGGTATAATCTTTGTGATTTCTTGTGATTTGCATTGTCTTAGGTAATCTTCATATGTTATGGTGGATCTTTGTTGATTGTTAGGCTAGGGTTTTGTGGTTGAATTCATTTAGCCTTTCAATATTGTTATTATTGTATCCATTTTCACCATACACAATCCCAATATTCTTTTTACCTCTATTCCTTCCCCTCCTCATTCTACGAAACATGTTGATAGGGAACCTAATCTTGTGAAAAAGCTCCATGATATCTTAGCTAAGATTTTCCTTTGGGATTTAATTCAAACTTCACCTTCATATCATAAGTTGATCCAATAAGCCTTACAAAGGGTGTTTTCTCATCCTTCTTCTAAACCAAATGATATCACATTCTCACAATCTATGCATTGCCTTCTATATGTTGGTATTTTTTATGTTTATGTTGTGATTGTCATTGATGGACACACACTTGTATTGAGAGCTCCTTTATATGTATGAGCTAGAGCTCAACTGGTATTTGTTCCAACCGGTATGTTGTATTCTAGTCTTTAGACTATTGGTGATTTTGTAGAATGTGTTTCCCGGTCTGAAGCGGCATGTCGACCCCAAACGGTTCGTAGATCTCAAGCTATACGAGGAAGCAAAGTGGCATAACACATTCTCACCAGTTTTCATTTTTGTCAAACCGGCAATCGGTATTTTGTATAAACCGGTAATACTCTGTGATGAGTTACCAACCTGCATTTTGTGATGAGTTACCAATCCACCGATTGTTTGACGGTGCTGACACATTGACTGTGCTTTTTGTGTCGTGTTACTGAGTATGTCTAGATTCATTGAACCTAGGAAATTGTAATGTAATCCTATTGGACCAACATGAAATCAGATTCCTTTAAAAGGACATCATGTATAGGGTTTTAGGTTGTTGCTGAAAGGGTTTATGTTGTGCTAGGGTTCAAGGTGATTGTTGAGTTGTTGAAAGAGCAATCTTATCTTAGAAGATCAAGTTGTAACTGAGAGAGAGATAGAGAAGACTGAAGTAATGCTAGAATGCATTAGCAGTGAGCTATACAGGATCTAACCAAGTAGTTTGTGCTATTAGATAGATCAAACACTTGTTGATTACTCACATCTTTGACAAGTCTGTAGCCCTTAATCGGGTAGGCCCAAAAGCCTTTTGTAAAATCCTCTAATAAGGTGGTTCAATTATGTGAATCTAAAATCCTCTAACAAGGTAGTCTTTAATCGGACTTATCTCCTAAAAGAGATTGAGATTCCTAACAAGATCTGTTCTGGTGAAGAACATTGTAAGACCTTAACCGGTCTGGTTTCTATTCTGCAGATAGTGACTTGTGAGTTCCATCTCACCATGGTTTTTCCCATTTGGGTTTCCACATCAAATATCTTGTGTTATGGTTGTATTGCTTTTGTGGGTGAATGCTTTATTTGCATTTTGGTTTGCATGTGTGATAACCGGTCTATCTGTTAAACTATTTTACCTGTTTATCTTCAGACTGTTTAAGTGTTTAAGTATAGAGATTTTTGGCATACTAATTCACCCCCCCCTCTTAGTATTCATTAATTGGTATCAGAGCCTACCTTTCTATAAGTTTAACCACTTGGAAAGAGATATGAGGGAATACACCTTGAGGGAACTTACTCAACGGCTCACTTAGTCTGAGCAAGCCTATGATGATCTTATGGTCAAATACAAGGCATCTCAAGCAAAAAGGAGAGAACATGCAGAGAAGCTGATGGATCTATCTGAAAGTAGTTCTGAAGATGAAGCAAATATGGAAGCCATGATTGCAGAAGTAAATAAGTTGAATGATTCAAACTCCAATCTGAGAAAGGAGTTGGAAGGACTGACTATCCGGTTTAGTCAAGAGCTTGAGAACTGGAGAAAATCTAAAGATCTGGTAAAGGACAGAGATCATGAGATCTCCAAGTTGAAACAAGAGATTAGTGCACTAACTACTCGCCTTTATGAGAGTTGAATGGAAAAGGAAGACATACAAGGAGAACTGAACATAGCCATCTCCAAAAATGCAAGCCTAATGGAGACAAATACTGCTATTTCCAAAGAACTCTCTGAGTCAAAGGAAATACTTGCTAAGTTTAGCAAAAGTACTGTCAAGTTAGAGAAAAAGCTTGAGTCATCTAGACCGGTAAAGAATACCAATGGACTTGGTTTCTCTGGACACGAGGAAGGAGAATCCTCTGGAACAAATGCTGAAGCATCAAAGAAGCAACCGGAACTCAAAGGAAAAGGTAAGCAAAAATTCAAACCTGTTTGCTTTAATTGTCTTAAAGAAGGACACACTGCCAATGTATGTAGGAGCAAAGCCTACAATAATTTTCCTTACTTTATCAACAATGTACCTAGATCCAATAAGTTCAATGGTCATTGTTATGCATGCAACAAGTTTGGGCATAGAGCATCTGAATGCAGGTCTGTCATGAACAATATCGGAAGATATCCTCAGAGGACCCAAGGAGTTGGTCCGGAATCTTTTGTGAACCGCAACCCTAACCGGTTTAATGCTTACAATTATTAGTCAGGTAACAATGGTTATCAACCGGCAACCGGATGGAGAGAAAACTGTTGGATTTGTCATGGACATGGTCACACTGCTGCTACATGCAGAAGGAAGAATGGAAACATGAATAATGGACCTTGGAGAGCACCTAGATTGGTTTGCTATCACTGCAACAAACCGGGTCACATTGCAAGATTCTGCAGAAGCAGAAAGAGTATATCTGATGATATACCAGTCACTTAGAAAGGAGAAATTGATGTTGAAACAGTTCAAGCGGACATGAACAAAACCTGGAGGAAGAAAGCAATAATGTTGGAAGAGGAACTGGTTTCTGCACCTAGTGTGGAAATATCAGAACCGGTAAACTAAGCTCCAAAGAGGCTTAGGGGGAGCAAATGGTGAAATTATTGTGAACCCTCGGTTACATCGGTAAAAGACCTTAATCGGTATGTAATACCTATCGCTTGGCAGAAGACCAGAAATGGTAAAAGAGGCAAATTAGGGTTTACGCCCTAATAGAGGAGCATTAATGGCGGTAGGTGAGAGACATGTATAAAAGCATATTTCAAATCATTTCTCACTATCTGTTTTCGAGCGAAGAAAAGTTTTTCAAAGTGTAGAGTGAAGAAAATGCGATTTGAGCTAAGATTTCAAGAAATTGACAAGTCTTGAAGGAGATTCAAATCCAGTTTGCAAATGATCATGGAAGAACACAAAGCGGTGATTTGGCAACCGACGGAGAGTGGAGTGAAGTAGAATCAGGAAGCCCTAAATTTGCATTGTAAAGGTATTTTTCGTGTTCTTGAAATACTCTACAATGGATTCCGCATCTCATACCAATTCTAGTACATCCATTGAGTCGGAAAGTTTTATTCAAAGGAAGTCCAAATATAATGCCTTATCACAAGTTCCAGCTGGAGTCATAGTTGAAGAGGGAATTTCAGATTATATTGATTGCAAAATAGAAGAAATAGGGTCTTTAGCGATTCACACCCAGTTAGGTTTATTTTGTGGCAAGGACAAAAAAATCAAACCGGAGTTTAGTATCCTAGAGAAGAAGAAACTCCATAATGCAGTATACTTTCTGGAAGATTTTACAGAGGATCATATCAGGATCATCTTGAGCAGAGTCCATGGTGACAAGATGTACCTCGAGATGATGCATGATATCTCGCCACAAGCAATTTATGCAGTCACCAGTTTTTGCAACACAGGGGAAGTGCCAACCCTTCGAACGGTAAGAAAAATGGAAATGGTCAAGCTCACTTGTTCAACAAGTGACTCACGGGGTATGACAGTTAATCCTATCAAGGATGATCTGGTGAAATACGCCTACATGGTGATAGGCTATAGAACATTCTCAGCCAGCAGGATTTATTCTATATCTGCTGCAGTGGCAAATGCCGCCTACCGAATGATTAAAGAGGACGCATCATTTGACCTATGCACCGGTATGCAGAGGCAACTCCTGTCTAATATGAAGTCGATTAAACAGGATAATGCACTGAGATTCAAGTTTGGACAACTACTAATTGGGTTATTTTTCTATTTCCAAGGCTACTTTCCTAGAGTAGGAGATGTCCAGTGGTCTCCTGACCAACCAGTAACCAAGCAGATCAAGGAAAGCATACAAGCCATGGGAACCGGTTACCCTGAGGTGTTGAACAAATATTTTGATGAGTTCAAAAGGAAGATGAGTCAAAGGGTAAGGATCTCAGGTGACATCGTTAAGAAATATGAAGATGACATCTGTTTCACCATTCAGGTGGACAAATGCTTAATGGAGGCTGTTGAGCCTAGAATGGAAGAAGTGGAGCCAATGGGCTATGAGGTGATGTATGATATGCTGGAAGGGTATGCCTCAACCCTTATTGCCTTGCCTCTTGATCCTAAGGCTAAAAGGACCAGAACCTACTTGGAGAGGATTGCACCAGCCGAGGAACCATCTGTTAAGAAAGGAAAAGAAGCGGCTGCAAAGAAAGCAAAGGCAGTGCTTGCAGCATCGGCACCGGCTACCACTGCAACTCCAAGAGTGACCAAGCAGTCACCTGCAAAGAAGAAACTAGAAGTGGCACCAGCAAAAGTCTTCGAAAGAAAAAGAAAGACTAAGTCAAATAAACCGGACTCCGAAGAGACCGAGTCTGATGAAAAGCCAAAGAAGGCCAGATAGACAAAGAAGATGAAGAAGAATGAACTGGCAGCATCCGCACCGGTAAATATTGATATCTCCTCATACAAACCTTTGACACATTATCAAAGGACGATAAAGAATATTAGGAGAAAATTACTTCATGATTTAGTAGATTATTATGATGATTTCAGCGATGAGGAGAAAGAAGAAGTATTACAGGAAATCATTATTTATTTGTGTAAAAATGACTGGTCGCCATCAGAGGTAAAATCTCAGACACCGGATTCTTTATATAAAGCATTAGATAATAAATGGCGCATTGCTATAGAAAAAGAACAGGAGATTAGGGAGAAAGTCTTTGCACAATACTTTCCTGACCTCTCAAATTCAAAATTATTTGATGTTTTGGATCAAAATAAAGGACTCTTCTTCACAAGGAGAAGAAGACTCTGGCTGTTAGAGGGGAGAATTGATGATGTTGAAAAAGACACTCATCGGCATATAAATTATGCTATCAATTCTCACAAAGCACGTATGGCCAACCTACAAGTGGAAAAAGAACTGGTTGTATCCAAACTGGATGAAGTTTTTGATGAAGAAGGAAACTTGGTTGAAGAACCAATCGACACCATTGATGTCAATGCTCTAGACATAGAAGATGTCACTCAGGCCATACCTTCTGAGGGAACAAAATAGGGGCAACAAGCCGAACAGGGCAGTGAGCAAGCCAAGGACACACAGGGAGCGGCTGAGGAAGAGAAGAAGAGGAAGGAAGAGGAAGAGAAGAAGAAGAAGGCAGAGGAAGATGAGAGGAAAAAGAAAGAAGAAGAGGATAAGGAAGAGAAGAAAAAGAAGGAAGAGGAAGAGAAGAAGAAGAAGGAAGAGGAAGAAAAGAAGAAGAAGGAGGAAGAAAAGAAGAAGAAGGAAGAGGAAGAAAAAGAAGAAGAGAAGAGGAAGGAAACAAAGAGGAAAAAGAAAGTAGAGGAAGACAAGGCACAAGAATAGAAGCAGGAAGCAGAGAAAAGGAAGAAGGAAGAAGCAGACAAGGCAGCGGAAGCGATGAAGAGCACATAGATGGAGACTCTGAAGGCTACCGGGAGTCAAGCCAAACCAGCTGATATCTCCAATCCTATCGATCTCCAGTCTGCCAGTGAGTCGGGGCTTATGCAGAGCATCAAGGTTGCTCAAGAGCGCCTTGAAATCATTCGAAGGAAAAAGGAGCAAGACATAATTCAGGCGGATGTAGACACCCTTACCAGTTTGATCCCCGGTACCAATCTTCCTAACACTGAATCATCACTAGCACAACTCAAACTGCAATGTACTGTAGTGGATGATCAGGTGCAAAGTCTGGAAGAAGCAGCTGAGGCAAATGTCAAGAAAGAGCATCAAAAGGCTCTTAACATTGCTTTGGTGAAAAATTTGAATGAGCTCAGGTCTGAACTTCTGAAAGACCAAAAGGATATAAGGGACACTTTGGATGAGGGAAACTTGCTACTAAGCAAAATCTGTCAACCCCATCTATTTTGCGATGATGTGCTAACTCAAAAGCAAAAGCTTCAAATGGAATTACAGTCCTACTTGAGCATGTTTAAGCCACCCTATGATTCCTTTGCAACTTATGGGCAAACCGTTCACCTATTCCAGATCCAGTCAGCCAAAATGGAGCAAGAAATCAGTACAGGGTCTAGAGATTTGCAGGAGCTACAACTGGTTTTACTTCCACGTCTGCAAATTCTTCAGATGTGTTATCTGAACCTAGATGCCTTGACAGTTACACAGGAGCTGAGCACAGTTGATGCCATGGAGGAATAGGTATCCCAGTTGCAAATAGAGAAAGAAGTGGCCACCTCCCTACTTGAGTCCTGGTCTTTATCCATGAAACAATTTTTGCAGGACTATAAAACGGTTTTTGACAAGTATTATTCATTGTTGTCATAGACTTTTTTTAATATATCAAATGGAAACAGGGTTGTTCAACGGTACTTTGTCATTGTTGGCAAAGGGGGAGAAGTGCTCTATCTATTTTGGAGAAGAATAGGGAGAAGTATCTGGTTTTAAAATTTTGATATATGTTTTGATATATGCTATATGCTCTGATATCTCAATGTTTATGCTCTGTATGCAAAATTGCTATACATTGTATTGATTAAGGGATAGTGTATATGCCTAGGGGGAGCAATTTTGTTAATGGCATGTTTTTTATTGTAAAACACTTAGATGTCAAAATTTTATTTTACTAAGTGTTGCCATCAATGCCAAAGGGGGATATTGTTGGTGTTTTTTATGTTTATGTTGTGATTGTCATTGATGGACACACACTTGTATTGAGATCTCCTTTATATGTTTGAGCTAGAGCTCAACCGGTATTTGTTCCAACCGGTATGTTGTATTCTAGTCTTTAGACTATTGGTGATTTTGTAGAATGTGTTTCTCGGTCTGAAGTGGCATGTCGACCCCAAGCGGTTCATAGATCTCAAGCGGTATGAGGAAGCAAAGTGGCATAACACATTCTCACCAGTCTTCATTTTTGTCAAACCGGCAACCGGTATTTTGTATAAAACGGTAATACTCTGTGATGAGTTACCAATCCACCGATTGTTTGACAGTTCTTTTTGTGTCATGTTACTGAGTATGTCTGGATTCATTGAACCTAGGAAATTGTAATGTAATCCTATTGGACCGACATGAAATCAGATTCCTTTAAAAGGACTTCATGTCTAGGGTTGTAGGTTGTCGCTGAAAGGGTTTATGTTGTGCTAGGGTTTAAGGTGATTGTTGAGTTGTTGAAAGAGCGATCTTATCTAAGAAGATCAAGTTGTAACTGAGAGAGAGATAGAGAAGACTGAAGCAATGCTGGAATGCATTAGCAGTGAGCTATATTGGATCTAACCAAGCAATTTGTGCTATTAGATAGATCAAACACTTGTTGATTACTCACATCTTTGACAAGTCTGTAGCCCTTAACCGGGTAGGCCCAAAAGCCTTTTGTAAAATCCTCTAACAAGGTGGTTAACTTCTATGAATCTAAAATCCTCTAACAAGGTAGTCTTTAATCGGACTTATCTCCTAATAGAGATTGAGATTCCTAACAGGATCTGTTCTGGTAACCGGTCTGACCTTAACCATTCTGGTTTCTATTCTGCAGATAGTGACTTGTGAGTTCCATCTCGCCGTGGTTTTTCCCATTTGGGTTTCCACATCAAATATCTTGTGTTATGGTTGTATTGCTTTTGTGGGTGAATGCTTTATTTGCATTTTGGTTTGCATGTGTGATAATCGGTTTGTCTGTTAAATTGTTTTACCGGTTTATCTTCAGATTGTTTAAGTGTTTAAGTACAGAGATTTTTGGCATACTAATTCACCCCCCCCCTTAGCATTCATCACTATAGAGGTTAAAAATAGAGATGATCCCCTTCTGATTACTTCTTTCATTTATGAACAAAAGATAAGAGGTACTTTAATTGATAATGGGTCAGCTCTTAAAATTTGTTGTGTTGATTTATTAGATAAGATAAATTGGGATTATTCTTCTAATTCAACCAGATCATCTTGGTGTGTGTGTCTTTGATAATGCTCCTAGAGAGTCACTTGGTATAGTCATATTACCTATTAAAGTAGGACCCGTGACTTTGCCTACTCCTATTCATGTCATGTTGAACCATCTTAATTATAACCTTCTTCTAGGTAGACCGTGGATTCATGCTATGAAATAAATCCCTTCTACCCCTCATCGAATAATCAACTTTATATATAACAATGAGCTTCACTCAATAAAAGTTGATTCTAGTCCTTATAATTTCACTTTAGATGAAGTGGGATATATTCCCCCCTTTAGTACTATGGTTCTTTCAGCAACACCATCGCCTATCAATGATGCTTCTAAAAAAAATAATTGGGGTACAAGAGACTTTAAACCCTCCTCCAATGGATACAAGACCCCTCAATCTAAGATTAAAGCCTTCGCCAAGCCTTTTGTGTCTTTTATCCAAGCTTGTAAACCAATTTCCACTTCTCCTTCTAACACATGTCTTGATAGGAGCAAATACAATGGACAAGTTGTAAGATGTGTGCAATTAAGTCTTGAAAGTCATGAGAAATCACACTTTCGTTTGTCAACATATTCTTCTCCATTTTTTTGTAAATCCACACCATCTCATTCTAATTTTGAGTTACAACAAGAAATTGTGTGGACCAATCTTCTAAATTCCAACATAATATCTCCTCTTTGTCCTAAACGAAGAAGAAAACATAAATAACATTCTCAAGCTTCTTCTTTTTGTAAATATCATCAAACACATGGTCATTCTACTAATGAGTGTCAAGCTTTAAAAACACAAATACAACATTACATTGATTTAGGCATGTTAAAAATAACATCTGACAATGAATGGCATATTCATCCTGATCATTTAAAATGGCATTCAAGTTCCTATTATTTTGCTCCTCACTATGTGGCATAGTTATCCTACCTATTGGGGGCTCATTATCATTCATGGTAGTACAATTTTAGGTGCAATCATACTTAGTGAGAAACATAATAGTTTATTTATTCTTGCCTCTATGCTTGGGGGGCAAGAATATTCCTTTTCCTCTTTCTAAGGTTTCACTATTTTCTTTATGGAGTACATTATTCATAAACTTGATGTCCTTTCTTGCATGGAGTTTTCCTTCATGCGAGCGCATGTTTGTTCCATGAGTGGGATCTTCTCCTTTCTTGAAACGGTACGTATATTATGAACAATATCTCCTCAGAGAAATTTTGTGAGCCTTCTTCTTTCTATGTCTTTTCAAATTACCTCTTCTATTGTCTTATTCATAACTTGATGTCCTTTCTTGAA